>NW_027505852.1:25000-146481 GCF_021521415.1 Bidens hawaiensis
CTACCGAGACTTTGGACTATCCGGACACATACTTCGTGAAATGGTTCATGCATGTTTGTTGCCAGGGGCGACAAGATCGAGTTGGTAAGGATTAAAATCTATCTTTATTTCATTTCTATGATCGATGATCATAGACGGCCTCTTTACCATTCTGTATAAATAGGCTATTCTATTTGTACAGATATGGTAAAGGGGCGCATTCAATCCTTGCTTGTATATTTGTTTTCAGTTCTTCTCTTCGGCGCGGGGTAGAGCAGTTTGGTAGCTCGCAAGGCTCATAACCTTGAGGTCACGGGTTCAAATCCTGTCTCCGCAATACTTTTTGTCAAAAAAATTTGACGACTAACTATACCAAATCTTTTATCATTTTCATTTCTAATTTTAGCTATGAATATGAAAGAAATGACTTCATTTTGGGCGGATAGCGGGAATCGAACCCGCGTCTTCTCCTTGGCAAAGAGAAATTTTACCATTCTACTATATCCGCTTTTTGTTTCGTTCTTGATACACAATATGTCGATAATACACAATATGTCCACACATATATGATATATATGTCTGGAGCATATTTGTGCAGTGCTGGGCTGGAGACTCTCTTCAGATTGAGCCCAAATTTTTTATTAATTTGAATGAAATATTCATTTTTTTTTCAGAAGCAGGATGCAAACAGGAACCGCTAACATCAAGAGCACCTTGCTCATCGTCAACAGTCTTATCACCACTATCATCCGCTCCCTTAAACTCATCTCCAAACCGTTTAACGAGCTTTTGTTGGAGATCAAAGTACATAGTAGTAAGACCACCCATGCTAGCCTGAAGTTATTGAATCATGGAATCTTTATCGGTGTTGCTGGCTTCAAGCTCTTGAATACGTATATCTTTCACCACAGAGCTCTGCGTTGCAAAACGTGTACATCAACAGGTCCGGCTTCTAACGCAATCCCTTTACCCTTGTCTTGTAATAACTTGTCTTGCATAGCAAGAATGTGGGAAATCTTCTTAGCTGCACTCAAGCTTTGGATCATTTGATCCGGAGGGTTCAGTAGTTGACTGGATATGAGCTTCAAATTCAAACTCTTGCAAAAAGTAATTATAATCTTGATCTCGAGTAAGTTGGGCTTCCACAGATGGGCCTTGTTCAGATTGAGTCTCAACAATAGGCTCTATTGGTGTCGGTTGAACGGTTGGCACAAAGTCACTTGCCAGCACACCAGGTCTTGGATCTTTCTTTCGACGCTTACGTGGGATAAGATCGATGGCTGGCTCATCTTCAACAGCTTCATCATCTGTCATAGTAATTGATTGAGAAGGTTTCAATGCAGTTGACTGGAGCTTTTCTTTAAACGTCTCAAAACCTTCAAGTTATTCAGTAGCGGGTACATATTGTTGCACTTGGTGTTCTGTCTTTAAAGGTTGAGATGAAGAATTGTTAGACTCATCATTGGATATAGTTTCAAAGGCCCTTGAAGGCCTTTGAACAGGAACAACGTGTTCCTTAGCAACAATAGCAGCAGGAGCTTCAATTTCTGTAAATTTACCAAACTTTACCAATTGATGGAGTCCATGATAAACCACTTTAGCCTCTTTCCTTGACTGCTTCATTAAACCAAAGGTATTCGGACCCATGGCCTTTAGATCAAGCATCTCTACAGTTCAATTCCGTTTGGGATATTGAGAATCAAAAATCATCTGTAGTAACCTTGGATACAACATAAACATCTCCTTCTTTTTCCACTTCAAGTTGCTTATCATCTCATCGAACACGAACTTTGAGAAGTTGTAATTCCGTTCCATGATCAAAGAACCACAGCCAACATCTGAGTGTAGCTGATCTCGTCAGAACCCCCCTTTCTTCCTGAGATACGTGTAAAGAATGTGTGAATCAGAAACCTCTAGTATGGATGGAACAAATTCTTGATGACAGGAGGATAGGTTCTTTTATATCTCATTCTTTGCACGATCTCTGCTACAGCCTCGGGTGAATACTCTGTAGGGTAATCAGGTTGATCACCAAACAGCAACACCTCTCGTATAATGGCTTCAGAGATAGTCACCGGTTCCTTCTTTATAGTAGAGTCAATAGTAATTACCCCCCGACATCTTGTTGATTGATGGATGCATGGTTCCAAAAGTCTATCACCATCTTCTTGCAGATTACATGATTTTCTCGTAATATGTGAGAAATCCTGCGGGTATTCATCCCCACAATTATAGACTTGAATTCCTTGTGAGCTAGAGGAGGATCAAATAGACATCCAACAATATTATGTGTATCAACATAATTTAAGGGTGCTTTATCAGCCATGACTGCAACTAACGAGTCAAGTTAGATACTCATTAACTTATGTCCATAATCAATTACCTTTTGGATATGATTTCTTTTAAGATTAATAACATAATAATATTATAACGACCAAACATGAAATAATAAAACTATAAACTCCTTTTATAAGTCCCTTTTATAAAAAATTAGTCCAAATAATAACTTAATCTGATTAATGAGTTTTCTGTCCAAAAATGTGTGTTCTCGGTCACAAAACAGAGTTTCGGTCAATAAAACTGTTTTCGGTAAAATATAAGAGATTTCGGTCCAACAAATTAGTTCTCTATTGAAAAGTAAGCCTTGACAGCCTAGAACCAGTGGTTCCCGGTCAAACTTGACGGAGAACCCTTGAGATCGCTGTTAGACTCAGGGGTTCTCTGGTTGACCAAAGGTTTTCAGTCAACCATCCCTTATAATCCAGGATCCCGAGATCTCCAACGGTCTCAGGCATATAAACCTTTTGAAATCCGTCTCGAATACTGTGTCATCTTCCCAAACACACCAAAATCGCCATTAACGGAGAACCTGCAACTTTTTGAAACACATAATATGACCAAACACACCATAATCATTTATCACAATCCATATAACCATTTAAACCAAAAATACTCATTTGGTCAAAAACAACTCAGATGACCCAAGATGATAATAACGAAGGCTAGAATGTTTTTGAGATTTAGAAGAGGGAGGGTTATTCGCACATTTGATTTTGATGAACAATAATACACACAAATAATAATTGTCTTTTAAACATCAAAGGTTTGGATCTGGGCCGAAAACTAATGAGCCGAGAACCAAGAGATTCTCATTAACGTATGTGCCAGACATATAGGTCAAACACACAGTTTAAACGACCAAGCCCGATCCATGTTTGATAAAAACGATTCCTTAACGCATTTGGTTCGACAAGAGTAAACATGAGGAAAAAAATCAAAGATGTAAAATAAGATAAGAAAAATTTTAATATAAAATAAGCATAATACCAAAAAGAAAAATTAGTTTACCATCAGGCTTTCAGTAGTTCTAACATATAGCGGGATCAAATTTCAGTTTTATCATATGAGCAAACTTTTATGAAAAGATCCGAACATGGAATCATATTGATTAAGATGCTTTCACAATGATTCATTTTCAACATTATTATGACATAGAGAACAGGTCAACAACATGTATTTAGATACTTACCATGATTTTCATTGCATCAGTGATATGCATTAGGTTCAATTGGGCATAAAGCTTAGATGAACATCACTTGTGGACCTATGATGCCTCTTATATTTTCTCAAAGCATATTTGGCTTTCTTCATATCACCCCAATCTGACACCAACCCCCTGGTGCTTGATCAAAAGGTTTTTTGATTTTTATTATACAAACAAAAAAATTTGAGCTTTAAGGTTGAACGTTGGACTTACATGTCGTCCGAACTTACAAGCCTTTCATTTAAAGTGTTTAGGACTTAGTTGGATGCCCCACCCTTGTAGTTCTAGTTTGACCATTTAAGCTTTTAAAATAAATTTAATATCAATATTATATACTAGATACTCAATGAAGAATTTTTTTTTTATTTTTTTCAAATATAGAGCAAAATATTTTTGGTGATCAAGACACTAACGGGCTCGTGTATGACTGGGTAATTGCTTTTCTGCCTATCATTCAGAGAGATGTATCTAGAGACATGCATAAATCTTCAAAATGACTCTCACATTAAGTTTAACAGATTTAGTTTATATCACTTCAGGTATTTACGTACCATAGAAAGCTATCATACATATCAATGACTATTCAAAATCCTTTTTAGCGTAATTACTTCACACGTTAGGCACACAAAATCAATTTATCTATCATTTCTTAAATGTTTGATCAAATTTGAATTTAAAAACATTTTTGAGCTTCTTATAAAGCTTGTAACTGAATAAGCATATCACTTCCCATGTAGAGGAAGAACCAAAAGCCAAAAAAAATATATTTTTTAATTATATAAGACACTTGCACACTCTTTTTGAATTCTTGAATTTTATAACACATGCACAATCTTTTTGTATTTTTAAATATTCTAAGACACGCACACTCTTTTTGTATTTTTCAATTTTCTCCCCCTAAATTTGTGCATAAATTTTAAAACCGAAAGAAAAACTTTTATGTACAAATTAAACCTCAATAATACTCAATATTCGAAACGTAGCATTTTAGGGAATCCTACAAGCACGTTAAATCTGGCTGTTCCGACCAGTTTTGTAAATAAATCCGCCACATTATTTTCAGTGTGAACTTTTTCAAGATAAATCAATTTCCGGTCATAACAGTCATGAATGAAATGAAATTTTGTATCAATGTGCTTGGTTTTAGAATGTTGAACTGGATTTTTAACACTAGCAATAGCAGCATCATTATCACAGAAGATAGTAGTGTCAAGAAATTCTAAACCGTAATCCAGTAATTGGTGTTGCATGCAGATAACCTGTGAGCAGTAGGCAGAAGCAGCAACATAATCAGCCTCAGCAGTGAATGTGGACACCGTTTGTTGTTTATTGCATTGCCATGAAATGAGTCGATCACCCAAGAATTGATATGGAGCAGGCGTATATTTCCTGTCAATATCATCACCTCCATAATTGCTGTCAGCAAATACATATAAATCAAAATCTGAGTTTTTGGGATACCAAAACACCTAGCTTCGGTTTCCCTTTCATATATCTAAAAATACGTTAAACAACAGTTAAGTGACAAAGTTTAGGATTAGCCTTGAAACGCGCGCATTGATAGACTGTAAACATGATATCGGGGCGACTGGCAGTGAGATACATCCGGGATCCGATCATTGATCGATAGTACGTTTGATCTATGGATTTCCCTTCAGGATCAAATGAAAGAAGAGGTCTTTCCGTCATAGGAGCCACCACACACTAAGAATATTGGAAATCAAACTTCACCAACATGTCCTCGACATATTTCTCTTGGTGTAGCAAAATTCATGTCGAACTCTGACAAACCTGTAGCCCTAGAAATGTCGTCATCTCCCATACTGAACTAATCTCAAACCTTTTCATCATTACTTCCTCAAATTCAGAACACAAAGCCTTACTGGTGAAACCAAAAATGATGTCGTCCACATAAATCTGAACAAAGATCATATCTTTCCCAACAGTTTTGAGGAACAGAGTCAGATCGATAGTCCCTCGCTGATACCCATGTTCCAGTAGATGAGCCATTAAAGTAGCATACCATGCCCGAAGAGCTTGCTGAACACCATAAATAGCTTTGTCCGTCTTGTAAACGTGAGTAGGTTGCTTGGAATCAGTAAAACCCGGTGGTTGGTCCACGTATATCTCATCCTTTACTTCTCCATACAGAAATGCCATCTTGACATCCATTTGACAAACAGTGAAACCCATCTAAACCTTCAACCTGAAAAAAAACCACGAACCACTAGCTGTACCATGTTTTGAACAATAACCCCAGTATCATCTTGCTTGTTGCGAAAGACACATATCGTATCTAATGCCTTCTTCCCGACGGGCAACTCAACCAATATCCAAACCATGAGTTTCTCAAACTGATTCAACTCTTCATGCATTTTTTCCACCCAACTTGGTTCTTCCAATGCCATTTCAACGGACGTTGGTTCAATCTAAGAGATAAAACAGGAATACAGTAAACTGTTGATGTGTCTTGTCTGACTCATGTTTGAGAGGCCTGTTTCTGTAACGATTCCGACGAAACCCGGTATACCCTAACCGGTAGATAATAGTTACGTCATATTTAATGTCGGATACATGAATTACCATAGTAGTTATACGAGAATACAGGGTTCACTGTATGGATTGTACGTGAATATATAATTCATCGTATTGAATATGCGATCAATCGATCGATAGTTATTGAAACCCGAACGAATCGAGGGTTCAATTATAGACGATATCTATAATATTTAGTGATGTTACGAAGCATTAATGCTTCGGGATAAGTAAAGTACGGCACAGAAAAAGAATTTCGATTTAATGGTACGTCGGTACATTAAACGAAACCCTCAATACCAAACCGAGCAAGAGATGATCGATCAAGCTGAAAAAGATGCGCGATAATTAATAATATGATGTTTTAAGTCAATAAATGTCATGGTTTAAGTTTTTAAAGTTTTTAAATCGGTTTTATATAAATTTCATTTTTTAAGCCGAAAAACGACCGTTTTAGCCTCGTTTTAAGCCGAATTAAACATTTAACCAAAAAACGAACTGAACCAGATTATCCAAAACATTATCCGGATTACGGGAATCCAATTGTGTGGCCTAGAATGGAGAAGTAGGTCCCACCCCACCCCCTACCTATTCCGATCGGAATACCAAACATCCCCAAACCTTTCATTTCTTTTTTTTACACCAACATCTTCATGATCTTCAACTCTTTCCACTAGATGAACTAAAAACCGAGTTTTGGAGCAAGAAAAACCGAGGTAAAAGTCGAGTTATTTACGTGTTCATCTTCGTTTCTTGAGTTTGTTTGCAAGAAAATGAGGTTTCAGAGATGAAAACCGATTCTTGCGTGATCAAGTGATGTATACGGGTTATACAAGGGATCTTGGTCCAAGAAAGGAGTTAAACGAACCAAGATCAAATTTTTACGGTTTAAACTTTAGTTTTGGAACAATAACCGAAACTATAGTGTAAGAGGCTTGATCGTGAGTGTAACTTGCTTGGTATTGTGGTATGTTATTTGTAGGTTCTGTATTTAGTGGTAGATAAGGCGGAAAGACGAGTTTGTAGCTTGTAGTGTCGGAAAACGAAAGGTATATTCGGTTATGTTCGGTTTTGGGAAATTTGGACAGATTGTTGATGCTTTAGATTTAGGTCATGAAATTTTACAGAGGTGTTAAACACATGAAAATATGAGTTCTGTGAATTTTTGGTAATTTTTGGATAAAGGATGAATATTTGGTGAATTTAATGCTCGGTTTTGGCAAAAAATGGTGAAAAATAGTTAAATATCATGAAAAATTATGGAAAATTTCATATAAGCTTTTTATATCATGTATAAGTCACAAAAAAATTTGAGGTCAGTTGGAGAAGTCTAAGTAGGCTTTTCGGTTAAACGAGTTCTAAGGTTTTCTAGCTCGGTTTTAGTGAAAATGGCATGTAAAAGAAGATTTTGGTTCTGGAAAAATTACAGGGGACTATGTGGATGGCAGGGGACATCCAAGAGAAATTTGGGATTTTTCTAAGAACGTTTGGTATTTACGACATATTTAGTGTTTAAATGGTGTTTAAAAATAGATAAATAAATTTTAAATATAAAAATAAATTCTGGAAATATTTTTATAAATTTCCCCACTGTCAAAATGTTATTTGTGCAAAATTTCAAGATCCGAGGGTAAACGGATATTTATTTGTGCTAATTATCAAACTTTTAAAGTTAAAACGCGTAAACCGGTGAAGTTCGCTTAAGCGAGCTGACTGGTGTATAAAAACCCTAAAAATGGACTATTTTCATATAAATGAGTTAAACAAGTAAAAATGAATCATCCGAAAATAATTCGGATGATTTGAGTAATTTTAACCTATTTTAACAGTTTCCGGCACGCCAAAGACGGAAACGGGTCCCGCGGCCAGTCGGGACGTCTAAACCGAGCTATAATTTCACATCTTTAATTAAATTATCAGTCAACCACTATTTTCGAGTCGTGTGTGACCAAACTCATTTTTGAAACATAAAAACGGATAACCGTGCTAGGCACGCAAAACGAGAAAAACGACTAATAGTAATTGTGACCATGGAACTCTAAACGATATCACAATCTGAGTCCAGAGAAGTATTTCGGGTACAGTGCTGGGTTAACAGTGCCCCCAGATGTACCGGTTAACTTGGTTAAAGTTATATTAATATTGAGTGTATAGTAACGATCGTAGGGATCATATTACAGATTGGACGTGTTAATTGATAATGATTGTTGTTACCTGCTTGCATGTGCTAAGGTGAGTTTCACGAGCCCCTTTTTCTGAACTGTTTTCGAATATTTTCTCGGGGCGGAAGCATGTTTTTACTGAGATGTTTAGGTACATACTGAACGCATGGATTTGCGTGGATTTATATATATTTTATTGTACGGAAATCGTACGGAAATGTACTAAGATGGTAATTGTCTGAGTTGCTAACATTCTAAGGCCCCGGAACACGAGTGATTAATTGAAATCCGGTAGAGTGTGGATAGTACTATTGGTCTGACAAACCCAACTGGTCCGGCATGGATTTGCTGATGTTTCCCAGCCAGTTGCACATGTCTATTTTGTTGTTGATATATATTTTGCTATGTAATGTTAGACATAGCGGTTTGGGGCAGTTCCGTGGGCGGGGGATATGCCACGGGCCCGTGGGCGGGGGATATGCCACGGGGGTTGTGTGTGATAGTCAGAGGTTTCACTTGTGGGCTCAGCATAATTACATCGTAATTCTAGGTTAACATTGCCCCCGGAATGAGTACAGTACTGGGTTAACAGTGTCCCCAGATAATATTATATTTTGATATGGATTTATCATGGTTTACTCAAATTATACTCACCAACTATTCGTAGTTGACCCGTTTTCTCACATGCTTTTCAGGTACAAATAAGATGAAGTGACTGCTTACGTGCTAAGTGCTTGATGTGTGTAAGATTTGCGTGCGGAATGTTAGGATACATTATAATAAATAGAATTATGTATCGTATTGTATGATGTGTGTATCACCTAGACGGTAATGAAATACAAGATAATGTAATTTGAAGTATATTAATGTATTCAGTTTTCTTTATAAACAATGTGGTTGATATCAGAGGTGTCTGTTGCATCCCGTTTACGTTTCCGCTGCGGTTGCGGGGTGTTACAGAACTTGGTATCAAAGCCATTGGTTATAAAAGAATTATGATGTCTTTAAAAGATACCTAAAATATAACCAGTAGCTCAAGTATTATAGGATCTGAATATCAACTAATAATTCATAGTGACGAGATCTGGATGAACTTGGATGGACAAGTGAGTTATTATGGTCCGGAACATAATAACAGACTTGTCCGCACGAGGGAGTTCAGGGGAAGTCACGGGGTACATTAATAGGTAAAAATGGCAACATATGTGTAAAGTATATAATATTATTTATACGTGCTAATGTGTATATATATATATATATGTACATATCTTGTGGGTACATGTATTGAGAAATAGGACCCGGATAGGGAACCGGGGGATGAAATAATAAAAGTACCGAGGATGCTGAGATTTCTAGAGCATCGGTTGATGATAATGAGTCTGACTTATCGGGCCATAGTTATGATAGTACCAAGTTAGATTTCCCGTTTGACATTAACCAGAAATATCTAGTAACCGTCACTCCCAACCAAAATTGATGAATCCCTTACCCTACCAACACCGGTACCGTATATCTTAATAACCCCCTATGTTCACCCGAACCGACGACCCTCATGTACGGATGGACTTGTACGTGAACCCATTCTTATTCCGTTAAAAAAAAAAAAAAAAATTGATGAGCAGATAAAAATAATATATGGAAATATATATATGTATTCTCACTCCCAAACATATGAGTCATACCATCTCCAGATCGAGAATTACCGATTTTAGCGAACCTAGAACGCCGGAGGACATTGACTGAGCAAGCGATAGAGTTCCCCATAATAGTAATTAATAATATTTGAAGGCAACCCATGTTGCGTGATTACCTTGAACCTTGCAACTCCCTATGTTATCCTTACATCCGTTAGATGTCTACACCCATGTATGCTCGAATAGAATGATTACCTATACACAAAGAGGTGTTGGAATCATTATGGCATAGTTGGTTATTCGTTCGTAGGTGGTATACCGTCTATGCCGGATATACGAATAGACACGGATATTATAACTCCGTGACACGTAATCGTTTGGTGCTCACGGTGAGCATGTATCGGTTATGCTGACATGCAGAAGGATATTGAAATCAAGTATATTAAACATTAATCTTTGTTGAGAAAGATCTATATGTCAGTTGGTGACAAGGATTATGAAACATATTTAAACGTTAACCGACGTCAGGCTAAGTCTATATATTATTATATTTGTAGGTCATATATATACTAGATACTGGTATGTGTAATATGTATGATAATATTTGGTGTGTACGTGTACCTGCTGTTATGATTGAGCTGGTAACGAGTTATACGGTGAGATTAGTATTGATTACTGCGTTCGGGATGAGTACGGCAGAATGACATAAAAAGAGTAACTCCAATGATGGAGATTGATGTGAATCAGTTGATTGCTCAAAGATAGCAGATGATGATACTGAATGTCGTATCATAGATCACTGCTAGTGTTGATGCAAATGTGAACGCAGAATTATAGTTCGAGCAATCACATGATTATGAATATTTCAATTCTTAGTGGTATTACTAAGAATTGTTGGGATGAGAAAATGCTTAAAGGAAGATTGAAATCTTCTCAGCCTCTCAGGAATAAGCTAAGTATGGACTCCGAGCACACTTAGACTTCCGAGCAAGCTTTTTACTTAACATAGAAAGTTATTTTGCCCGGGCAAAGTTATCTTCTTGAAGTCTACTTAAGTGATCGTCCGAGCAGGGTTCACTTTGTCTAGCAAAGGTGTTCTTCAAGTCGAGCATGGTTTGCTTACCAGCAAACTCTCGAATGAACCAAGCTAATGAAGCTAAGTACTTTGGAATATCTAGCAAGGTTTGATTAATAAACAGTAGTCCGAGCATGCCTGAAGAAAGTGGATCAAGAACTATTCTAAGGACTTTCTCTAGCAAGGTTCAACTCTAAGAAAGCTACAGTGCTACCAGCACAAGTCAAACAGTGTTACAAGCACACTCAAGTTTGCTTAATAAGTTATCCATTAATAGAGTTGAAGGGGTTCATGAAGAATGGTTTGGTCGTAGGACCATATCAAGCAAAGTTTTCTATAGTCAAGAAGGTTGAAGTCTGCTAGGTGAATATTTTCAAAGAAAATATTCTAAGTAAAGTATACCCGGAGAACTCGCTTTGGTTACAAGGTCTGCTTGAAGAAGACAAAAGCTGCCAAGCTTACTCAAAGACCTGTTTTACACTTAGAATCTTTTGTAAAATGTTTTATGAATATGTATCAATTATTAGGGTTTCCAGAAGGAATGACAGTTTTCAAGAGGAAGGCCTATAGATAGAACAATTTAGGGCACGCCTCCTAACACCCTTACACAGACTTTTCAGACCACCTGAAAAGCGATTGTGACGGTTGTCCTAAGAATCGTACGGATTAAACATTCCTTACGAAAACCTTGATTGATTTACATTCGTATGAATCTTTCTATAAACGGAAATCTTTTGAGTTAATGTTTGTGTGTGAGTGTGTTAGGATTCCGCCATTAACATACTATTGTTCTTACCTTATATAGTAGGTCATTAACCTTCTTGTCAACACTTTAATAGTGTGGGTTGCGGCATCTTCGTGAGTTCTCTATCCTATTGAGAGGGACCGACAAACCACAAAGTCTATCCTAACATCAACAATCGCAAACACACGGCACTAGTTATCAAACAATCCCTGCTAGTGTGACCCAACTAAGGGCAAATGTATGCTTCAACATATTAACTTGTCAAACAACCCTATAAGCAATTATCATAGCAACTGGCAAACAAATTATTATGATTGAAATAAACCTAAACCGACTTAGTGCACAGCAATACCAAACATAAATACTTATAGATTAATCAAAGATAAATATAATCAATTCATTCTTTAACATATAAGAAAACTGAAATAGTACAAACTTTATATCCCGGGTATGATTCGAAGGAGACTAGCCACTCATGGTGATGATTCGGTCTTCACTCGATGTTTGGTAGGCCAAAAAATGGATTCAATGGTGTATTGATATTAATTCCTTTTTTCTCTTTTCTTTTTCTTTCTTTTGTGCCTTTTGCTACCGTAAAAACCCCAAACCAAAACCCTCTTTTTTTATTTTTAATATATCCATAATTAATGGGTTGTTACTATTTAATTAGATGTAATTCAAAGCCCATGTAAATCCTTTAGCCTTCTTTATTTTCCTTTGGCCCCTCCAGCCTACTTTATTTTCCTACGGCCTATTCCTCTGTTCCTTTTCCTCTAGTCCTTTCAATTCCTTCGCTCTTCTTTTTTTCCTTTGCTCCTATTAGTGCACCATTTTGTTCGTCTCGAGTCTTTGTAACTTATGAAATTTATCTTTATATTAATGTAAGGGCATTTTGGTAAATACCAAACCCATTCGTTAAGTTTCAGCTCATTTTTTAAGTGTGTTTAACGAATGATGATATACGTGTTTATTAGTATCCATTCGTAAAGGATGTTTAACGAATGGACCTTATCGTTACTATTCTGTATCCATTCGTAATGGAATGTTGAAGAATGAGGTGTAGAGAATGAGTCATTCGTTATACTCATTATATTATGTATTGTATGAAGACGAATGGCATTCACCTGAATACTCATTATATTATGTATTTTACAAGTGCTTTTAATTATCTCTCTCAATCCGTTACTCTATCAAAATCAATACTCACACTAAACACTTCATTCTACTATATCTATCACCTACACATATCAAATAACTAGATCCTATAGATTAATTTCAAGTGGTAAAAAGGTCTTTCAAGTGGTATCAGAGATGAGCGTTAGATTGTGTTAGTGATTTAAGGTATGTTCATGGTGATTGTTAGAGAATTCAGTGATTAATTGGTTAATTTTGAATCTGAAACTAATTTTATCGAATTTGGTTCAATTGGCATGATGAGATGTTGAATTGATGCGGGATTGATTGATAATTGATTCGTTATCAGATTTGTGTGATTCGTGTGAAGTTAATTGTATTATTGTTTTGAGTTTGAAATGGAATTGGATTGGATTTGTGTTTAAAAGAAACAGATGTTTATGTTTTTTTGGATTTTGATATTCAGACTTCGATTGTGTTGGAATTAGTGGTTCGAAGGTGTTTGGGATTTTTCGCGGGACTTTTAAGTATAGATTAAGCTATTATTTGTGATTTGTGGTTAAGTTTTGGACGAGTAATCCATTAGTTTGTGTCCGTCTGGATTGTGGTTTGCATCTGAGAATTTCATATCTGGAAATCGATTGATGAAGATTTTGAAGATTCAAAGAATCCATTTGTTATGGTATAACTGCCCATTCGTTATACTGTAGATATCCATTCGGTATCAAGTTATAACTGAATTGTGACACGTGTCAAGTTTGTTACAACAAATTAACTGCTCATTCGATACTGTAGCCTATTCATGATAAGCTATTTTCAACAAAAACACATTCGTGATCATCCATTCATCATTAAGTTTCTCTTTCGTGAATCCTCATTCGTTACAAAAACACATTCGTGACAAGATCATTTGTTAATGAAAAATTATCCCACTCGTCAGCCCATTCTTTACCCTATTCATGTGTTAATTCGTCATCATTGAATCTAAATTCATGATCGTCATTCTTTATAGCCATTAGTAGAGACTGTGGTATCATTCATCACTTGGTTCCTGATATCCATTTGTTACATGATTCGTTATCTGATTTGTGATATCATTCGTGATCATAATTTTTAAATCCCATTCGTGTTACTATTCACCATCCGTTACCATCTCAAACCCATTTGTTACAAGTTACACCCATTCGTTACTTGAACTTATATTTTGGACCCTTAAGTTTTAACTTTGAACAAATTTCACCTAAAACCTCAATTTGTAATCATTTAACGTATATTTTGAAATGGCTGGTATTACACACTAGCATCTCAAAATATGTTGATGCAACAGATGCTTCATCTAGGCGTTGAAATCGGATGTCCCCGATTGATGAAATTTAGCGACTTTTCAAAATGGGAACCAAGATTCCGAACACATTTAGGATCCGTACATCATGATTGTTCCAAATGTCTTGATGATGTGTATACTGCACCTATGGTTGGTGATGCAACTACTGGTTTTCAAGCAAAGGCCTTTTCTCAATATTCTCAAGAAGAGAAAAAGGCATTAGAGATTGAAACAAAGGCATGTTCTACTTTAACAATGGCTTTACCAGATAATGTTTTTTCAATAGGTGGAAAGTATTAAGATATGTGCATCTTTGTTTCAACACATTAAGATGAGAAGTGTGGGAAATACAGAAGAAAGCAAGAAAGTTATGCTGAAGTTCCAATTCAGAAACTTTAATTTATTAAAGGGTGAGACTGTCGAGGAAATGCTTACTAGGTTCAATCATCAGATTATTGAGATGAATAAATTGAAAATGGAACCTAGTGAATCTGATAAGATTGACACTGTTAAGAATGCTCTATCGGGTTCTTATTCAAATTTTTTGATGGTGCTGAAAGAAAAAAATTTCTTTAAAATTTAAAAATGAAGATCTTACTGCTATGGAGTTCACGCAGAAAATTGAAGATAGGGAGTATGACTCGAAGTGCCAAAAGTCTTCAAAAGAAACTCAAGATCCGATATTATATGGAGGATCTTTACCTTTAAGTAGTTCTGCAACTCCAATCACTGCTTTCTTATCACAAAGTTTACAAGAAATACCATCTTCTGTTCATAAACAAATGCCAAATGTGTGCTTCCTGGCATCCGGTTAAAACTCTCCTTCTAGAGATACAAATACTTCATTCTCTAGCTTTGGTTCATCTCAACCACTAAACGTGAACTTGAAGGAAGCTGAACAACATTTCGCGTTTCTTAGTGCTTTCATGAGTTCTTATAAAAATCTGATGGGTGGTAAAATTGCCACAAGTGAACTCACAGATGAAGATTATGGTCATATTGATACAGTTGATTTAGAGTTGATGGATCTGAAGTGGAGCATGGCTATGATCGTACGTAAAGTTAAGAAGTTCTTGCAAAGAACTCGTAAAGACTTACCGACATTGAACAAATGGGTTGGCTTTGATAATCATAAAGTAAAACGTTATAATTGCCAAGAGTTCGGTCACTTTGCTAAAGAGTGTGATAAACCGAAGAAGGAATACAATGGACCCCGTTCTCAAGACAGAAGCTCAGGAAAGAAATTTACTAACACAAAAGAAAAGGCTTCTGGAGGAGATTCTTCAAAGGTTGCGAGTTCACAAGCTCTACTCACAGTTGAAGGGATTGATTCAAATCAACGACTGTTGGGCAATGGAAATCAAGCTAACCTTGCAATGTTTGAACAAGCTGAGATTTTTAAAGATGCTAGTGGGGAGGGATTGACTTCTGAGAGCGAATTAGAGACGGAATCAGATTCTGATGACTCCTGCAACATGCAACCAACTTCGTTTGCATGTATAGCTAAGATTGACGAGGTTAGTCCTACTTACAAATCTATTGTGACTAAAAATTTAACATCAGAAATTGTTAAATGTGATATTTATGAGGAATCTAATTTATAATATGACTTGATTCAAACTCAAAATGATTCACTGATGAAAGAACTTGCTTTAGTGAAAGATAACTACAGACAATCATTAGAGTCACAAAAGAAATCTAAGGATAAAATTAATGGACTCTCAGTAAGTAATCATAATCTGAAAGCAGAACCTTCATTAAAATTGACAATGAATGAAAAACAGTTCAAAGAAATTCTCAAACAAATAACAAAAATAACTGAGCTTGAAAATGAAGTTCTGAAGTTGAAGAGCAAACTAGAAACATTTAGAAATTCATCATCTTTGTTGAATGAAATAATTGAAGTATCTGGTAAACAAAAGGGTTCTAAAAATGGTTTAGGCTTGGTTGAAGTTCCTCCACCATTTCATGATGACTATTCACAAAATCTTTTTTCTGGAAAAGAAGAAGTGGTCATCTCTAACAAATCTTCAAATGTTTCTTTATCTAAGAACAATGAATCAGTCATTCAAAAGGAGAAACCTAAAGAAAGTACAAAAGAAACAGTTAATGTTCAGTCATCAACTCAAGGACCCCAGATTCAAAGTAATAAAGTTTTTTATTAAGGAAGTCATCATTGAGGACATAGCTGAACCTACTGTTATACACAAGGAACTGAACATTCCATGTTCTGATCACATTCTATGTGACCCTCAAGAGTTTGAGGAGGTTGTGTATGGTTCAACTATAACTAAAAAGAATAAATTACAATCGTCAAAAGCTAAACCCAAGAGATCAGAAAAAACCCAAAATTTCTTATGCGGATTTGATGCGTTTCATCAATTCTACACCTGCTAATGTAAACACGGGACGTGTGTTTGAGTTAAAGGGTCTTAGCAAATTTTTCACTAAGAAAGACATTTTGCTTAATCTAATCAAACCTGAATTGATTGAAAGCGTCTTTCAAAATGAAACATAAAAAATGAATGATCTTGAACAAACTTTTGCAAGATCCAAGTCGTTAAGCAAGCCTATCATTAAACCAAGTTTGAAACAATCTCTTAATACTATTAAACCTGTAATGTTTGTTAGTTCTATAGGAATCGAAACTTTACAAAGTTTTTCAAACTATTCAAACTTGGAGTTTTACAAAAAGAAAAAGGTCGTAACGTTTATTGATGAAGATATTGTTAAAGTTCCAAATGTTTCTCATTAACCTTCTGTTGCACAAGTTTCTGTCAAACCACAGCGTGCATTCGTTGATATGAGAACATGATTCTTATGTGGCGAATGAGAGTATGTTGTAGGAAACTATGTTGTAAGGCCCCGTTAACGGTGGCCCTACTTTGGTGTTGGATTTACTCATAAACATAGTTCTTACAAATCAGAGTTAATTAAAACTTTCGCGGAACATAAAACTTTAACCGTTTATTACAAAACAATTAATCTTTTCTTTAATACCATATCACAAAACATTATATTTAAAACATTCTTTCGTTCATCTTCATATGCCAGTCGTTCAATCCATGCCATGTGTCATCCTCATGCCGACTCTTTAATCTGCTCACCTGTGTGCATACTAAAAGTCAGCTACGCTGAGTGAGTTCTAGTTAATCAGGCGACATACATTACATATAATACGTACACATAACATGCAAACATACATATCTGAAGATATATACTAATACTTAACCAGTACCCTACTTTCATACATTCATACATACATACATATCTACAATCACAAACCTCAATCTACCGTGAGTACGTTCATAGTTCGCCGTCTATACCTGTACTCAAGGTCGTGAACATGAAAAGGGTCTGCCGTCCTTGCCTATGTTCACCATCTATGGTACGTACAAAGTCCGCAGTCCTTCCCTGTACCATCCTATGTTAACAACACATGCAAGGTCCGCAGTCCTTCTCTGTGTTGAAAACTAAGTGATAACACGTAAGAGGTCCGCAGTCCTCCTTATGCTATCACGACTCAAATATAGCAAGTGTAAGGTCCACAGTCCTTTCCTATGCTGACGCCTATTTCTTAGCACGCAATAGGTCCGCAGTCCTCTCCTATACTATCACAACACAAATACAGCAAGAATAAGGTCCGCAGTTCTTTCCTACGCTGACTCTTATTTGAAGCACGTATAAGGTCCACCGTCCTTAACTATGTTCTCATCTATCATTTATAACTCGTATAAGGCCCACCGTCATTAACTACGCCATCACCTGTCAAGTCTATGTCCAACGGAAGTTAGAGGGATTTGTCATCCTAACTACTAGTCAGATGTAGAACTTATATACCTTTCATGTATCTGTATACGCATACTTCACATATACAATAATTATAGCATAAGAACACTCTATCAAGCCATTTCCTAACAGTACATGCAATATCCGAAGATCTTTCATGTACCGACAAGAAATCATTTATACATTGTACGTAGCATTCATATTCGTAACTATAACTTGACAGTACGTGCAATATCCGAAGATCGTTCACGTACCGACAAGCAAATCCTTTATACCGTTCACATATATCACATAGGGCATACACTTATCGCTTAGGATAAGTGTATTAACAAATCACATCGAGTATGCACACAGCCCCGAAAACATAACAAGGAATGTGGCTAGAAACTCACCTGAATGCGATTACTTCTTCTGCTACTGGTTATTCCTTCTAGAGTTGTGCGCGACTAACTGTATAACAATTATACGTATCAATTAACTATCACTACTAATAACGCGTTCCTGGTCCAATTATAACCCTCAACGAACGGGGTTCGGGGGTAGCGCCCCTGACGGCGGGGTTCTAAGGGCGGCAGCCCCTAGCAGGCTCCAAGGGGCAGAGCCCCTGGCTGGGGTCGAGCTGCCAGGTCAGCTTGGAAAAATTTTATTTACATTAACTGTCTTAACACATTTTCCATTAGGATTTTAAATTATTTTCTATTTCGCTAACCCATTCTTTATAACGAATTAATCCTAATTCGTTAACTAATTCGTTACTCTGGTTCGTTACGTTAACATGGTCCGATTCGTTATCCCAGTTCGTTATCTTGTCATTATCTGGTTCGTCAATCTGATTCGCTACCTGAACATGAGTTGATTCGTTATTCTATTTCGTTATATGAACACTATCTGATTCGTTACCTTGACATCACCTGATTTGTTATCAGAATTTAACGAATAGATAACAACGAATCAAGGGTTTATTCGTTATCAAGTTACATGAAGTAAGGGCTCATTCGTCAGGTACACGTAACGAATTACTATCCATAACGAACTATCAGTTGTTCTTATCCATACTTTGACTCAGGGTCAAAGTCAAAATTGTCAAGAACACGAAAAGGTCAACTGTTACCAAATCTGCAATTGAACCTTCATTTCCTAACCAATTTACACGATTTTGGTATCCATGAACTCGTAATCACAGCGCTAAAAAACCCCAATCATCAAATCGGCCAAACGTTCATGTTTAAAGGGTGAGATTTGGGCACATATATACGGGTTTATTTTGGTTAACAATTAACCTATCAAACGTTAATCAATTTCAGTAAGTTTGGATGTTTTGGATTCGTGTTTAACAAACTAACACAGATCTATGATTTCCCAAATCAAAACGAACCTATATGAACGATTTCTAAATATAAACGTACCTTAAACGAGTCGTTCTACAAACACGATTAAGCCTTGATGTTGTTTTGGTTCTCCACGACGATATAGCACCAACAAGCTCGGGTTTTCGCCTTCGGATCTCGGCTCGGGTTAAAGGATGGTGTGTGTGTGTTTCTCAAGGTGTTGGCTATGGTGTAGTGATAGATAATAATGGAAAGGATTAGGGTTTAAGGGGTATTTATACTCCCTTAAGCCCATGGACCTAAGGCCCATCTTTCCTTATTGGTCCATAATTAACTCCATCTAATTAGCCTACTTGAACCGTCTTTGTTATTTTACTATTTCTCTACCAAATCAAGTAAACGTTTCCCAATCATAAATAAATAATATATATAATATTATTCTTAGAAATTTCGGGATGTTACATGTGTAACGAGGAAAGTGCAGAATATTCATCCATTTACCAAGGAACATTCCAAACCAGTTCATGCGGTTAAAGAAATTCTCAAGAGACCCATATCTTATATTGATGAGACCCACGTCATATTTCAGAATGTGAATCCACGCAAGGTGGTTCATACCAATGAAACTGCTGTTAATTTAAAACCCAAATTGTTTGTCCCTAAGCAACCAATTTGCAAGAATGTGAACACAAATGTGGTTCAAGATGCGTATATAAGACGAAATCCTAAGAGACTAGTGACATATTCACAAGCGTCTAAACTACATTTGGATTCAGTTAGAGTTAAACCTTCTGTTGAAGTGAAAGAGGTGCCCAAGATTGTGGCCTGGGCTGCCTTTTTGGTCTAATCATGTTTTGGGTATGTGCAGAGCTTATCCAAGACTATATCAGGAGAAAATTGGATCATGGATAGTGGATGCTCTCATCACATTACCGTAAATATCGATCTACTAACCAACGTCAAGAATATTCAAGGGGGTTATGTAGCGTTCGCGGGTAATTCTAGGGGCATTATTACATAGGAAGGAGATGTATCGAATGGTAGTATTACGTTCGAGAAAGTTAATTATTGTGACAAGGTGGATCACAATTTGCTGAGTGTATCTCGGGTTTGTGATAAAAAGTATACCACCGTGTTTATCGATAAGGAGTGCATAATACTCAAATATGTCGTTCCAGAAGACATGGTTGTGTGCGATCTCGTCAGTCAAACGATATTTATGTACTTAACATGAGTAATAAGGTATCGAATTCTACGTTTGTTGAAACGTGTTTTGTCTCAAAAGTTGCTGAGAAAGACTCGATTCTGTGGCATAGGCGTATGGTTCACATTCAAGTCAGAAAGATGAACTTCTGATGGAAAATGACTTGGTGGATGGGGTTTCCCTGAAACACTTAAAGTTGACCGATCATTGTGTTGCATGCATGAAGGGTAAACAAAAGAAGAATTCGCACCCGACGAAGTTATTTAATTCTATTGATACTCCACTAGAACGACTTCATATGGATTTGTTTAGTCTTGTGAATCGTGCGAGTACTGCTGGAGATTGGTACTCTTTAGTTGTCATTGATGACTACTCGAGGTACTCGTGGCTATTATTTATGAGTTCTAAAGATCAGACACATGTTCTTGTTCAGAATTTAATCACGAAGATTGAATCACTTTACAAACACAAAGTGAGACGCATTCGAAGTGAAAATGGTATGGAGTTCATAAATAATATATTGGACTTCCTTTGTACTCAAAAGGGAATTCATCGAGAATATAGTGCTGCATATGTACCACAACAGAACGGTGTGCTGAACTAAAGAATCGAACATTGATTGAAGCAGCAAGAACAATGCTTGCAGATTCCAAGCTTCCTGTCCAATTTTGGAATGAGGCGGTGAACACTGCTTGCTACACGCTCAATCGTGTTCTGGCGGTTTAGAAGCTGCAAAAGACGAGTTACGAGCTTCTGAATAACCCTAAACCTAATTTAATGTTTCTTGAACCTTTCGAGTGTCCTTGCACAATGTTATAACGGGATGCGGGAAAATTCGAGTAGAAGGCTATTGAAGGTTACTTCTTTGGCTATGCATCGCCAAAGAAACGTGTTTTCAACTTCTCTTCGGGTTGTGTTGAAGAATGGTACCTGTTGATTGTCAGAGTTACACAACACCTCATGCCGGAAAAGGTCAAGATTGGATGTTCAGCTATCAGAAACTGACAACGATGAGTTGTTCAGGAACGAGATTCTTGTTGCTAGAATTGAAGATTATGACCGCGCTATGAAGTTTCAACGTGTTATACGTGTTTGTCACGCGTTTGGGATTCATAGTTGTCGTGATTAAAATACAAAGCGGTTCAAGTAATTTAAAAACAAAGATCACGAGACGAGGGGGAGTTTGTTAGTGCACCGTTTTGTTCGTCTCGAGTCTTTGTAAATTATGTAATTTATCTTTATATTAATGTAAGGGTATTTTGGTAAATACAAGACCCATTCGTTAAGTTTATCAGCTCATTTGTTAAGTGTGTTTAACGAATGATGCTATACGTGTTTATTAGTGTCCATTCGTTAAGGATGTTTAACGAATGGACCTTATCGTTACTATTTTGCATCCATTCATCATGGAATGTTGACGAATGAGGTATAGTGAATGAGTCATTCGATATACTTATTATATTATGCATTGTATGAAGACAAATGAGGCCATTCGTTACGGACTGTGTAACGAATGGCATTCATCTTCTATATATAGGTTGTTCATAGCCTCATAATTTAACAAGTGTTTTTAATTATCTCTCTCAAGTCGTTACTCTGTCAAAATCAATACTCACACTAAACACTTCGTTCTAATATATATATCACCTAAACATACACATATCAAATAACTAGATCCTATAGATCAATTTCGGGATGAATTGATTACCTTAATTAAGCTTAAGCTAACAAGCTCTTTCATCTCCTTTTTATCTTTTCTCCATTCCGTGCTCATTTAAGTCCCCAATTAGCATCATTATCAATCGATGACCGTTAAAACATAAGCACATATGAAGTACCATTGTTCGTACGTTAAACTAACTAAATATATACAATTAACAGACTAAAAGATGTACAACTTAACTGACCATCAATAACCTCACCATATATATATATATATATATATACATACATATATAGGGGAAAGTTAACATGCAAATTAACATATCATGCCAATTGTGAGAATCAAGTAGTGTAATTATATATATAAGTAGTGTAATTCTGTAACTACATCGTAGTGTAATTACACTATGCTATAAGTTTAATTACACTATACTATAATTACTTTATGTTATATATATATATATATATATAATTACACTACTTGATTCTCACAGTTAGCACGTTAATTTAATTTATATATGATCCAAACCCTATATATATATATATATATATATATATATATATATAAAGTACATATATATATATATATATAAAGTACATATACAAAAAGTAGGTCTTTATAATTTGGTGATCAAGTGACACGAGGCTTAAGTATGAGCCAAACTTTCATTCCAAACCTTACACAGGTTTAGTTAAGCTAATAAGACCCTAAAATGTTTCCCACTAAAAGTATGTTCATTAATATCCAATAAGTTAGCAGACCAAACCGCCTGTTCAATCTCAAGAGTTGAGCCTACCGACACATCGAACATAGAGCCTAAGCCTTTCTGCTACAGTACCTTACGTCTGTTGACCTTGTTGTTATTACGAAAGTTTATGTCATTTCCCTCATACTTAGTACAATGTTTGTTGAATTTTTTTTCTTGGTCTTATTGTTTTTGTAATTTTGAAAGTACATAATAAACAAAGACATTTACAATAGATTTTTTTATTATGTTTTTATAAGAAAAACGGTTACTTAGAACTTCTCATCCCATTTAATTTGGACTAAGGGGGGTTGAACATTTCAAATACTAGATCATTGGATTTAAAACAACCTGAATCCCAAATTGCTTTGTATCAACCCATTTCCCACTAAACACAATACACATTAGCAATTTGAACTCATATCACAATTAACCAATAAATTAAAAAACAAACATACTTTATCAAACCTTGGGGAGAAGTAGCCACTGTCAATGACCTATATTCTATTGACAGTATATCCCTACTACTCTTGCACACACAATCAAATTAGTTAAAATGAGGGATCCAAGCCATTATGGTCTTGGATTGTCCAAACTAATCAACAAAACAAAACTCTTTTAAATAACTATCATACTTTTCTTGTGTCTTGGTTACATTACCTATTGATTTGTTAGTTGGAACACAACTGTTTACCCAGTTAAATGGTCTTTGACTTTGAAATTTTGAATTTTGAGAATTCGGGTTTCAAAAACCCTTATTCTCAAATCTTTTATTATAAATATAATTATTTGAAAAAATAAAATTCCCATAATTTTGTATCTGTCTCGGTTGCATACAATCGTTTGATCGAAACAAATTACACTACCTTTAAATTTGTATTAATTTAGTGAAGAAGTTCTAGGTGTGTTAAAATGTTTATAATTTGAGGACTCATGAGTAAATCTAGATTTATTTCTTTAAAAGCGAAGGATAAACACATTACCCCTATTTACTCTTATTTCCTCCTTTTCTTTATCATTTTTACTAGGCGATGTAACACACCAAAATTCATCACCTAGTTTCTCTCTATTCTTGAATGGGCATATGCTTATTGCATGACCCTTGTTACGACAATGAAAACATGACCGTCTTTTAAATATATTTGAGCTATTGGCCGTCAAACTCATACTCCCTTCTTGATTTAAGGATGATGATGAAGTTGTTTCATTAATTTGTTGATTCTTTGAATAGAAACTTTTTTTTTAATTTCAGTAAATTTAATGTTTGATTCTTTCGATATTGTAACAACTTCATCCTTTATCTCACCTTCTCTAACAAAATTAACTTTCTAAAAACCTTTAGTTTTAGGTTTAGAGGAGTTATTCAATTTAGGAGTGTTGTTTGGACCAGACTCCTTGTCACTAGTTTGGTCAACAGTTATCGGTTCTACTATACCAAATGTCGTAGGATCAAGTTCAGTTAAATCATCTGGTAAGAGTAGTTCTCATTGACTGGTGGTGGGACTTCCTTAAATCCCAACCCTTGAGTATATTTTTTAGAACTCTGAGAATTAATAAAATGATCTAAGACTAATGATGAGTTCTGTATTGCTCAATTTTTCTATTTAACTAAACAATTTTAACTTGGGAATCAGCTAACTCTTTGTTTTTATCTGCTATTTCTTTAGTTTTCTCTTCCATTACAGAATGAGCTAGATCAATAATTTGAACCTTTTCACAAACTGTAGCTTTTAATGCACTTATGCCATTTTCGTTAGCTTTTATAGTATTCCTAAAATCTTTTTCTTTGTTCTGTAAAAACACATATGATTCTTTTAGCTTTTTAGTTTTCAACAACAAGATTCTCATTATGTTCCGACAACCTGTCAAACTCACATAATAAAGCAAAATAATTTGAACATGAATGATCAGAACTTACCTTAGACTTAGCATCTGCCATGCGTGCATGACCTTCACCTTCAACAACCTATTATGTCATTGTTTCATAGTCAGTTACCACGGATTCCTCAACTTCTTTCTCAACCTGAGCAACATCTGCTTGATTATCCACCTCTTTTACCAAAATATTTCAATTATACAAGCCATCCTTCTGAGATACTAATGATTTATTCCATTGCTCTTAGAAACACAGTAGATTATAGATCCCGAAGATCGGACAGAAGACTACTAGACATTAGGATATTAACAAATAAAGATTTATCTTTCATGTGTTTGTTATCTTTTGTTTGAACTCGTATGTGTACTTGATATTCAATTTTAATTAAATAAATTATATTATCATGTTTAATAGTGTCATTGTGCGACGAAAAATCACGTTGCAACCCAACATTAATCCGCCATTAGTCGTGGTGTGACACGTTCTGCGGTTGATGGGTATGTATTAAATGGAAGTGGGACAAAGCCTGCAATCCGAACCTTTGGCAACAAGGCTATATAACCTAAGGAAAAGTAATGGGCATAAATATCAATCAGACGTTGGATTAGGTTACTTTCCTGGAGGGTTCGGCGAGAGCTTTGAAACCTATTAGGCCAAAGCATACCATACCAAACGTTATACAAATCAACAAGCTTTAAGTCGTCAAAGTAATCATCTTGAAAAAAAATTATTAAACTTCTATGTTGTTTTTATATCGAATTCAAGGTGATTCATGTAAAAATCTATATCAATTTTTATTAAATTTAATTTGGATTTTTAGTTGAAATATGAAAATCCATGGTGATTCATGGATATTTGTTGGGATCTAATTGTATGAATCGAATATGAGCACAATCACAACTAATGAAATATTAAACAACTGATCTAACTCTTTGGATCAATTAGTATCACTTAAAATGAAATCATATTTGAACTATAACTCAATTAGTATTTTAACAAAACAATTTATGCAGCGGAAGTCATAAAGCTAATAAGAGCTTTCAAATGAAAGAACAACTTTGTATTAATCATAATCGGATTATTACAATCCGTTGCTCCCCCTCAACCTTATCTCACCATTCATTCACTAATTTTCTAATACAAGAGTACACTGAGACTCTCTTCTTCATTATATACATGTGTCAAACTACTGATGAGCTAAAGGTGAAAGTGACATATAACAAAACGATTACAAACTATTGATGGACTAGTTACAAACAACTGATTAAAAAAAGAATCATATGCGAACTACTGATCTTCTAAGGAACAACTGATGTTTGTATCATCAGTTATTAGTCTTCATTTGTTTGGATCTTCAATAATTTTCTTGAATAGTTGTTGGGTCATCAGTCCTTTCATATCAGTAGTTTGCAATTATCAAATGCTTGGAGCAGCAGTTTGTCCAAACACCATAATGGAGAACAACTAATGTTTGTATCATTAATTGTTTTGTTTTTGTCTATCAGTTCTTTGTTAGGCTCAACAATCTCCCTTAAACTGGTGATGCCAAAACCATTTATTCGTTTTCTTCATTGTCTTATCTTGATAGTCTTCTTTTTGTTGATCTTTAATAAACTTCAAAAATTCAGCTCCAATACTATCATCTTCTTCTATTTGTAGTGGAAGATCTATCAAAGTCCTTAACACAAGTTCATCCATCATTGGCACATTCTGAAGATCTACCCTTTTTGATATGCTAGAATCAAATTCCAAAGTCTTGTAGGAGCTATTTTTGAGTATGCTCCATTTAATGATTTTGAATCGGACAGGCTTTGGCCTTCAGTTGGAGGTATAGTAGATGTTAACAATGATGATGAGGTGGGTATGAACTGGATATCAAAATCAAAACCCATCTTGGCATCTTTGTGAAGATCCTTGATGGATTGCAATTAGATATGGCAATGTGAGTGGGTTGGGTTGGATTTGGGTGATGGGTCAAGATGGGTATGGGTCAGGATGGGTATGGGGTCAGGATGGATTTTTAAAATAGAGGGTTAGGATGGATATGGGTCAAGATGGGTAAAGCTAACCCATCTTGACCCAAGTTAAAGGTTGACATACAAAGGGTTTTAAAAACCCCACAAAAAAATATTCAAAAAAACTATTAAAAAAATAATAAATCAAAATATAAATAAAAAAACACAAAATGTAAAATAACAAAAATGTTTCTCCCGTCATCCTCGTTCATTAAAAAAAAACGTTTTTGTACCGGTTCAGGTTCGAGTTTTTCGGGTTTTTTTCGGTATGATTTTGTTTTTTTTCATTTCGATCGGTTTCGGTATTTGCTCGGTTTCAATGATTTCGGTTTCGATTTCTCAGTTATTTTCGCTTTCAGTGTTGTTTTGCTTTAGTCAGTTTTTTCGGTTTCATTTCGTTTTTTTTTTGTTTTGTTTCGATTCATTTGTTTTATTTTGGTCGGTTACGTTTCAATTTTTTTGTATCGTTTTGGTCGTTTTTCTATTTCGTTTGAGTTTCGTTTCAGTTATTTTGTTTCGTTTTGGTCGGTTCGGTGTTTTTGATTCGTTTTGATCCGGTTTTTAAATTGCATTTAGTTTTTTTATGTTTCCTCTTGGTCAGTTTTTCAGTTTCAATTTAGTTTTTTTGTTTCATTTAGGTCGTTTTTCTATTTCTGTTCAGTTTCGTTTCGGTCGTTTTTCTATTTCAGTTCAGTTTGGTTTCGGTTTTTTGTTTCGTTTTGGTCGGTTCAGTGTTTTTGTTTTGTTTTGGTCAGCTTTTCAGTTGCATTTCGCTTTTTTTTGTTTCGTTTTGGTCGTTTTTCTATTCCGGTTCATTTCGTTTTGGTTTTTTTGTTTCGTTTTGGTCGTTTTTCGATTTCAGTTCAGTTTCGTTTCGGTTTTTTTGTTTCGTTTTGGTCGGTTCGGTGTTTTTGTTTTGTTTAGGTCAGCTTTTCATTTGCATTTCGCTCTTTTTGTTTCGTTTTGGTCAACATTTCGTTTTCATATCGGTTTTTTTGTTTCGTTTTGTTCGTTTTTCTATTTCGATTCAGTTTTGTTTCGGTTCGGTCGATTCGGTGTTTTTGTTTAGTTTTGGTTAGCTTTTCGGTTGCATTTCGCTTTTTGTTTCGTTTTGGTCAGTTTTTCGATTCCATTCCAGTTTTTTGTGTTACTTTTTGGTCGTTTTTCTATTTTGGTTATGTTTACTTTTTGTTTCGTTTTAGTCGGTTCGGGGTTTTCGTTTCGTTTTGATTGTTTTTTGGATTTCGGATGAGTTTTTTTTCGCACGTGATAGTTTGGGTATTTTGAATTAGATAAATTTTGGATAACTTGGATATTTTGTTTTGACCCATTTTAACCTATAAATGAAACTCACTTGTATATTTCCAACTCATCCTGACCCACTTAAAGTATTTTTATGATCCATCCTAACCCATTTTACTTTTAAAGTTTATCCATCTTGACCCAAAACAATCCATTTGGGTTGGGTTTGCCACCCTTAATTGCAATACTTCTTCTTCGATCAACTGCCTTCTCTTGGCCTGCAAGGCCAGTTTCCATGCATTAATCCCTTCTTGTGCTGAACCAGGGATTAGAGCAGTAGTTTGGACATTTCTTTGCCTTTTAGGAGCTTAATTTATGATAAGACTTTTGGTTCAGTGAAATTTCTTGGATTCTTCTTTCTTTGTTCTACTAAATCTCTATAAGTAACCCTTAACTTATCATTTCCCCCATCTGGCAGTTTCTCTCCTTGAATGGAAATTAGCCTAAGCTAACTCCATCTTCATCTTGAGGATTTCCTTTCATTCTCCTCATTTATTCTTTCCTTCACATCATCCCAATCAGGTTCAGGATGATCCTGATCAGGGTGTTTCTCAAGCAGTCTCTCCACTCTTCACATTATGCCCGTTGCTTTTCATAATTCCATCTTCTAAATTTCTGGAAAGATACTTTGTATTTATCATGATCTTTAAGCCAAATAAGAGCAGCTTTCTTTGCTTCCATCAATAGCTACTTGTCAGCTATTGGTCTTTCTAACACAACCAAGCTTCTCTCATAATCTTGTTGTACCAAGTCTCTTGTCTTTAGAAACTCCTTTCAATATAACCTTGGAGCTTCTTCATCATACATAATCCTTGTTTCCTCTGCTAAATCTCTTTCAACCTCTTTCTCTTTATGAGTAATTAGATCTTCTACATTTTTGGGCTTGAACCTTTTAGCTGGAGGAGATGGTGGTGAATCATCTCCCTTTGGTAGGATTAGCTTTCTTCTCTTTAAACTATTGTTAGAAGCCTTTTGTTGACCATGCTTTGACTTCAAGGTTTCAGCAACTTTTGTAATAGTTGTTGGTTCTTGTGGAACCTTGGGTGCATCAACAGTCTCTGAAACTACTGTTGATTCATATGGAGCACCAGTAGTTTGTTTTAAAGCAGCAACATCAGCAGTTTGTGAAACTGTTAGTCTTGGAACAACTATTAGTGAACCAGCTGTTTGATCATCATTAGTTTGATCATCAAGCTTTTCCCTTAGTTTCCTGACTAAAGCCTTCTCTTAGGCCTACCTTTCCTTTTTCAAAATCTCTTCCAATCTAGAAGCCTCATCAGCATCTTCGTTAGTTGAGTCATCTTGTCTCTTCTCAACTTCTTTTTGAGAAGCTTCAATGATAGTCTCCCCCTTTTTTGCATCAGCATCAGCTTCAGTTTGGTCTTTAAACCAAGGAGTAAGAGGAGCAATTCCTAATAGCTCTGCTAGTTCAGTCCTTTGGTCAACCATGTATTTCCTTAACTCATTTTCAAGAGTGTTTAAGGAGTTTCTAAGCATGGTTTTGTTAGTGTTGACCTTGGTTTGGAGAATTTGGAATTGTGTAGTAAGGAAGGCTTTTATCGCAGCATACTCTGTTGAAGAGGTGGTTATACCCTCTGGTATGCTGGAGCTTTGAGTGGTTGGTGGCTTTGTGTAACTATTTCGTGGATGCAATTTTGAAATTCACTTCAGATGTAGGCCAACAATTGGGTGTGATATTGGGGTTATTGGACTTGAGTTTGATTCATGTTAGTGACGAGCTTCTTGAGCTTCAATACCTCAGAATTCAAACTTTTTATTTGATCCATCAATTCTTGGATGGTTTCTGCATCAACTAACTTAATTATCTAATCTGCAGCCGCGATATCAATAGTTTTACCTACATTAGGAGTTTTATCTTAAACAAAATTAGGATTTGCATCATGAAATTGTTCAGATGACCCTTTTTCTTGGCACTAGGGGCTTCCAACTAGTGTTGATATAAAGATATCATCATTTGTTGCTGGGATTGAAGTCTTAGTGCTTAAAATGTTGTCCAACGGTGAAACAGTTATTTCAACAGTTGTAGTTGTTGCTACTAATCCCATATCCAAATCACCTGTAGTGATAGGTATAGTAGCCTCCTCTAGCTCTCGGTTTGTATAACCGGTTTCAACATCAGTAGTGTGGGTAGGAATTTGCCTTTAAGGTGATGAGATAAACAAAGGACTGTTTTTTGTGAGTTGAAATTTTTTGGTGATCACATGAGCTAGTTCCTCTGTTGTTATAATATGATGTACTGGTGGAGGTGAAAGAGAAGTAGCCCTAGGAGAGGGGCTTGGATTTGGAGTGCTAGTTAGCCCTTCAACCCTTTGAGGTGGGTCTCCGGTGCTTACAATAGTAACCTTTTGTGAGGAGAACTGAAGAGTTGACTTGGGTGGAGGTGTGACATATTGTGAGGAAGTAACAATAGTCAATTTCTTTCATGGCCTTTGTGTTACCACAGGTTGTTTAGGTACCTCATCCTCCTGAACTACCTTTTTTGGTTTCTTTAGCGATTTGGCTTTTGTAGACTTCTTAAAGGATTTACTTTTGGTGGTAGGTGTGGGTTTCAAAGTGCTAGGTTGAGCATCAGCAGTGGGCTATGTTTCTGTAACTAATGTTGCCTGAGAATCAGCAGTTTGGATGGGTTCCTCCTCAACCAAGGTTGTTGATTTGGAATCCTACATTCTCACAAAAATCTCATTGCTGAGAATTTGACTTTTCACAGATGTTCCTTGAATAAAATCTAAGTTTGGTAAAGCCTTCATGAGGTATACCATTGCTAACCTTGGAACATCAAAAATGGTTTTCCCTTTGATGCTTTCATTTCTTTTACAATTGAAATTAAATCATTTAGTGGTTTGAAAAGCATTAATCTTCACCATTTAGAATAGAGTATGCCAGATTTTGAACATTTATGGGCAACTCATTCCAACCAGTTGTTTTTCAAGACATACACTGAAGTAGGATATGAAACAAGAATTTCAATGAAGGAGGGAAAAGTTTTTTTTAAGTGTTTCCTTTTGTGTTGAGGACAATTATCCTCTTTTAGTGAACTCCGACTTCAGTGTATGCGGACCATATTTGTTATATAATCATATCATCATTTAACTTGCGATGTTGAGAAAGAAGTGATGAAGATACAACAACCTCAGTCTTACCTACCTTTGTTTGGATTAACAAAGGCTTCCTTTCATCAATGTCGTATTGGATAGATGCATTCTTCCAAAAGTCATTGAGTTTAGAGATCAGGATCAATCGTTAGAATATTATAAAATTTGCTTCATGTGATTGTCCCGATCATGTTGTCATATTCAGGGTAATTAGGGTTCTTGAACCAGTTATGGGGGTTCTTTAATTGAATATTTCTAGGGTTTTGATCCATAGTTGCAGAGTGTGAGAAGTTGATGATGGTAGAAAACAAGTTGTGTGATTGAATTGTGAGATGACGAGGTGTAATATAGGAAAAAGCTTTCTTTAGCACTAAAAAAGATTATTATGGAAGGTAATTTGTGATTGGCGAAGTTTTTGGTGGCTTTAGCAAGTGGGTTGTTACTAGTTACCGTTGTAACCACTGTTCCACTGAAACAACGGCTAATTACAAAACAACTTTTGAATTGGTGAAACAACTATTGCTCACATTGATCAGTAGTTTTGAATAAAACTAATCTATCTTTTGAACAATACTGACTGACATCAGTAGTTTGAAAAACAAATGCTTGACACAATTGTTTTAATTATTTTTCTCAAAAGCAGTTTAGGAAAAAAAATATTTTTGAAAACATTGATTAATGGTTTGAAGAAACGTTGATCAGTACTTTTGAAAATAGCAGTTTTCCATTGTATTATACATTAAAACATGTATAAACGGTCTTTTTTTAAATAACACATTTTTATTACCAAAAGTTAGTTGTAAACAATTGTTTTGATTTTCAAAAACTATTATTCAAAATTTAACATACCCAATCTAGAAATCAATTTTTGAAATGTTGCTAAATCAAGTGCTTTTCTGAACACATCAGCTAACTGATTTTCAGATGAAACATGTTCAATTGAAATCAAACCTTTCTCATAACAATATCTTATGAAGTGGTGTCTGATCTCAATGTGTTTGATCTTTGAATGCTGAACTGGATTTTTGATGATGTTCAAAGCAACTTCACTATCCAGTTTCAATGGAGTTTTTAAAGTTGTAATCCCATAATCCAATAATTGGTTTTGTAGCCAAATTAATTGAGTTGTACAACTTGCAACAACAATATATTCAGCTTCGTCTGTTGAGTTTGAAATAGTAGTTAGCTTCTTCCTCTGCCAAGACACCAATGCATCTGCAAAGAACTGACATCCTCCGGATGTTGACTTTCTTGTCATTTGACAACCTGCATAGTCACAATTTGCAAAATCAACAAGCTAGGTCTTTGTTCTTGATGGATACCAGATACCTATGGTAGATGCACCTTTGAGGTAACTAAGTATCCTTTTAACAACACTTAAGTGAGATTCCCTTGGTGATGCTTGATATCGTGCACACACACATGTTTCATGCATAATATCATGCCTAAATGCAGTTAAATGCATTAAAGTTCCAATCATGCATCTATACAAGGTTTTACCAAAATATTCACTAGTTTCATTAGGTGATAAAGAAACAATTTTGTTCATGGCTGTAGAACTTGCTTTGCAATAAGTCATTTTAAACTTTTCAAGGAGATTTTTAACATACTTTGATTGATGTGGAAAAATTTGTGTTTTAGTTTGTTTGACTTGCAAACCTAAGAAGTATTGTAACTCACCATATTACTCGTTTCAAATTCAGATTTCATGAGATTTGTAAAGTCACCACATAATTTTGGATTGGTGGATCCAAAAAGGATGTCATTTACATAAATTTGCACTAGAAGTATTTTCCCTCTCTTTTGAAGAACAAAGTTTTGTCAATATGTCCTCTTTTAAAGTGATTTAAGATCAAAAATGAGGAAAGTATGTCATGCCAGGCCTTGGAGCTTGTTTGAGTCCATAAAGTGTTTTCTTTAATTTGTAGACAAAGTGTGGATGGATTGAAAGCATCTTCAAATCCTAATGGTTGTGTAACATATTTCTCTTCTTGAATGCCACCATACAGGAAAGCTTCTTTGATGTCCATTTGGTATACTTTGAAATTATGAGTGGTTGCATATGCAAGAAACAGTCTGATGGCTTCAAGTCTTGCAACAGGTGCAAAGGTTTCTTCATAGTCAATACCTTCCTATTGTAGGTAGGTATCTTTGAACTACTAACCTTGCCTTGTTTTTAGAAAACCCTATTTCATTATTCTTGTTCCTAAATACCCATTTAGTGCCAATAGGTGTTACACCTTCTGTTCTTGGGAATAATTCCCAAACATGCATCTTGGTGAACTGCATGAGTTCCTCTTGTATGGCTTCTACCCAACTGTTTTCTCTTAAAGCAATTTGACACTTAGTTGGTTCAAGTTGAGATAGAAAGCCAGCAAAGAAGCAGACATTTGCTTGTTGACTACTGGTGAGAAGACCATGTTGTATGTCTCCAAATATCTTTTTTGAGGATGGGTTGGATGAAACACATAAGGAATAATATCTTTTATATTGTTTGAGTAAGTTGTAGGTGAAACTGCCGATAAGGAAGCAGTTGTTAAAGGTGGATGAATTGGGGGTAAACAATTGTTCTGTGAAATAACGGATGAATTTCCAACCATGGGATATGAAAACTCATTTTGAATACTAGTTGGTTAAGTATCAGCAGTTAAACTTCCTAGAATTCCTTGATCAGCAGTCTGAGCATGATCAGTAGTTTGAATGAAAGTGTTGTTGTTCTATGTATCTGATTCTTCAAAGATGTGTTGCATGTCAGAATGAACACTTGTATCAGTAGTTTCATTACTATTAGGCTCATACTATAAGACATCAAAATTAAACAAATTAGCATAACTAGTAGGTATTTTTAAATCAGACATTTCATTAAATTTTACATGTAATGTTTCTTCTGTAGCCTTTGTTCTAGAGTTAAAAACTCTATAAACTCTAGAAGTTAGGGGTGTGCGTGGTGCGGTTAGGTGCGGTTTGGCTAAAACCAAACCGAAAACCAAAACTTCGGTTTTTGAGTTTTTGAAACCGTTCGGTTTCAGTTTTTATAATTTTTTCCATTTGAGCTTTAAAATTTAAAGCCGGAAAAAAATTTGGCAAAAAATAATGAATTTAGGTATAAATAATTTTGTTGATTGTAAAATAATATACTATTATACATTTGACCAACAATGTTTGAGTTACATGTTTATTAAATTCTAATAGATTAATTAATATGCGATATAAAAAAACAAAAACATAGGAATTTTGCTTCGGTTCGGTTTTTTCAGTTTTTATTACATGCAAAACCAAAACTGAACCGTTAGTTCGGTTTTACAAAAACAAAAACAAAACCATCGGTTTTTGTTTTGGTTCGGTTTTTTTGGTTTGGATTTTTCGGTTTTCCGGTTTTGGATTGGTTTTTTCGGTTTCTTACACAGCCCTACTAGAAGTTGAGAAATAGCCTATAAAATAACCACAATCTACCTTGGTTGCAAATTTTGATATTGAATCTTTCAATTTCAAAATAAAACATGGACAACCAAAGGCTTTGAAAAATGAGATTAATGGTTTGATTTTATAAAGAATTTCATAGGTTATTTCTCATGCATTTGATTTATCAATAACAAATAAAAGGATCCGATTACAATAGAGAGGCGGGTAAATGGGGGCAACAAGCTGCAAAATCCTATTCTGAACATAACCAACAATGTTAACTACCTCAGCCCAAAAATATAAAGGTGAGCCAGAATCAGCAAGCATGGATCTAGCAGCTTTAATGAGTGTCTTGTTTTTCCTTTCCACTACTCTATTTTGCTGAGGCTGCCTTGGAATGCTAAATTTTCTGATAATGCCATTGCAACTCCTTAGGATTTTTACAGGTAGATCAAATTATTTTTCCACTTGTATAATAAAGTTCTTGATCTTCTCAGTTGTTTCATCCTTTGAATGCAAGAAGAATTTCCAGGTGAACCTTGAATAACCATCTACAATCACAAGACAATACTTTTTCTTTTCAAGACTCAGTATTCTAATTGGCAAAAAGTTCCATACGTAAGAGATTAAAGCAAGCAGTAGTTTTGGATTCCTCTATAGATTTATATGAAACATTTTATTGTTTGCCTTTCAAGCAAGCAACATATGTATCATCACAGACATATTCTTTGACAGGTAGACCTCTAACCAATTGTTTCTTGGTTGAATTGTTAATTGCTTGCAAATTAACATGGCCTAATCTCGTGTGCTATAAATTTGTTTGCTTGATTGATGCTTTAGTAAGAAAACATGTTGCAATAGGGATTTTATTATCCTTATACATGTCTACAGCATAGACATTGCCACTCTGGTTTGCAGTTAACAAAGTGTTTTATGCAACCATTTTTCAATCTGTTTAGCATAGTTAGAGTTGACAATTTTGCATGTTTTCTTAGTGAAGAAAGCACCATATTCTCTATCACCCATTTGTGACACACTTAACAAATAGAATTTCAATTTGTCAATTAAAATTAACATTATCAAATGTTAACTTACCTGCTTCAACTTTACTGAGCCTAAAACACTTCCTTTTTCATCATTTCCAAAGAGAAGACATATGTTCCCTGCCATATGCCTAGAGCCTCCACTATCAACCTACCAAGGCATGTGAAGGCTCTCTACATATATGAAGGAAATTAGTTAGAAGATTTAACTCACGCCCCTTTGGTCTTGGATTGCTCATTTGAAGATGATATAAATCAATTTTATGTTGAAGATTCTAAATCAGAGTCATCAACTTGATTTTCCACCAACAACTTGATCTCAGCACTTTGTGAAACAACTGTATGATTGTTCAAAACAGTTGTTTGCCTTGGTAATATAGTGGTGGGTGGAGCATATGTTACTTGAACAATTCTTGAACTTGGAATGTTCTTTAAGGTCATAATAACAGGTGTTTCAATCATTTTAAACTAAACTTTCTTTTTAGGTGTGGGTTTTTGAGCATTTATGAACACATCAGGAGTTACAATAGATTTCTTGTTTTCAACAGCTTTCAGAAATTTAAAATCCTCCATTAGATTATTGTTTTTCTTGCAAAAATCAAGTGGATTGAAAACAAAGGTTTCTTTTGACCCTTTTTAGCTTTCTTTTTCTTTGTAACACCCAATCTATCAACTAATACTATTCCTGGTGACTTGTATCCAGGTACAGAAAGTTGGATGAATTTCAGTTTGAACATATTCAGTTTGTTTAAGAACTGATCTTGGAACAAATACTGGAGCAGTTGCTACTAAATTGGTTGATTCAGTTTTCTTTGAAACTATTGATGGTTTGGAAACATTAGCTGTCTGAGATAAAACAGTTGTTGTAATGTTCACATCAGTTGTTTTGATTGAATCACCTGTTGTTAATGAATCTGCTGATGGATTGTGGTCAACATCTGAATTTTAACCAGTAAGTGATGTGATAGAAATTTGTTTGCATCCTTTAAGTGTGTTTGTTGTTTGATGCCAGTTGCCAGTTCCATCTTGAAATAAAAATTTGTTTGAACCATTCAAGTTTTAAGGAACTACTGATGGGTTATGGTCAACAACTTACTTTTGACCACTCAAATCAGTAAGTGAAACTGGTTTAAATCCTTGTGAAGCATCAGTTGTTTGATACCAGTTTCCGACCTCATCTTGACTAGCAAGTTTTTATGGGGCAGTACTTGGTGAAACAACTTATTGAACTTGTGTTTGAAAGATAGCTTATTCCTCAAGTTCATCAACACAATTGTAAGGGTTAATTGGAGAATAATTATGTGGTTGCTCAGTGTGATTATATCCAATACCAAATTTCACATTACTACTAGATTGCTTACTCAACAAACTTTGAAAACCCTTATTAGATTCAATCCATTTGTTGTAGTTTACGTGAGTTTGTTCTAATGTTTTCATTTAACTTTCCTTTCATATCATTTTTAGATTTTGAAATTACTTATTCAAGTTCTACAACTTGTTTTGTCAGTTTTATGTTAACAAGTTTTATATTAGAAAATGCAATGATGCAATCATTTGAACAAAATTTTTAACAAACTCTAGGTGTTACCTTAACAACAGCAGTTTCAAGTGCATAGTTATCAGCAGTTTGAGAATCTACTTTTGCATCACTTGTCATCAGCACTTGTATGATTTCATTGTTGAAATCACTCTTCAACTCCTTTTCATCAGCAGATTCCACATCAATCACCACAAGAGCTAGATCCTTTGTGCTCATCTCTTCAGGTAGACTACTCCAATTTATAAATTCTTGTGTGAAGAAGCTTGTTTTGGTGTTGCCTTGACTTGAAGTGGATGGTCCAGGTGTGGTAATCATGGTAGGCTGAACTTGTGTATTGATAGGTGGAAGTAAATTAGGTTGAACAAATTGCATATGTTGCATGGGTTGAGGTGTTGATGTGTACTGGTACTGAGGACCAGTATTAGGCATTGTTGAGGTTTGTGCAAAATGAGCTATGGAATGATTATCAAAGCTTTGTTGTTGTGAATGAGGATGGAGAAGTGAACTTGGATAGGTTATTAAAGGTTGAACTTGAGGTTATTAAAGGTTGAACTTGATTGGGACTAGGCTATAACAAAATTCTGCAATCTCTAACAAAGTAAGCAGCATACCATGGAGAACGGTTAAACTCAAATCCCTAAAACTTGGTAATGTTCTCAATATGATAGCATGAGTGTCCCAATGTTCAAGAAGAGACCTCAGATATCTGTTATTCAGAGCAGAGTTTGCATGGTTAACTTCAACCATTTTTAATTCACTAATTAATGTAGTGAACCTTGCAAACTGTTAAGTTAAACTCTCTCCTTTAATACGACAAAAAGCTTCATATTGTTATGTGAGAATTTCTCGTGTAATCTCAATTACTTGAGGAGTACCACCAAATTGTTCTTTAGAACATCCCACAACTCTTTAGCAGATTTTCAATGAATTAATCCACCATAAATTTCATTTGGAATTGCCATGGAAAGTGTTGCATGATCTTTGGCATCCAATTCAAATTCTTGTAGACCTTGATCAGAATAATCCTTAAGGATCCTTTTTTATCGTCTTGTTACCATCCAAAGGATCAACAGTTTCAGGACAATAAAGTCCACGAACAACTGATCTCCAACAACCAGTATTTTGGTTGCACGGATGGTGAAGCATTCTATGAGCCCATATGTTGTATTGATCTTGAACCAACATGGGTGGTTTCGAGGTAGAACCAGTGTTATGAGGATCTTGTACGAACGACATGATTCTCAATTCAAATGGTTTTTCGCTAACAACGTAGTATTCAACAGAGTTTTGATTAAAATTAAATTTCTCAACTTGAATTATCAATTTGAGCTTGGATCTTTGTTACTGAATTGATTATTAGATTAATTTCAGAGATCTATGGCTCTGATACCAATTGTTGGGAACTAATTGTATAAATATAAGCTAATTAACACAATCACAACTAATGAAACAGTAAACAACTTATCTTAATGTTTTCGATCAATTAGTATCCCTTAAATTGAAATCATATTTGAAACTATAACTCAATTAGTATTTTAACAAAACAATTTATGCAGCGGAAGTCATAAAGCTAATAAAAGGTTTCATATGTAAGAACAACTTTGTATTAATCATAATTGAAATATTACAATCTATTGCTCTCTTTCAACCTTTGCTCGTCATTTATTCACTGATTTTCTGGTACATGAGTACACTAATCAGGTGAACGGTGTGATGTGTGAAACTACTAATGAGCTAAAGGTGAAAGTGACATCTAATAAAACGGTTACAAACTACTGATGGACTAATTACAAATAAGTGACTCAAAAAGAATCATATGCTAACTACTTATCTTTGTTGGAACACCTGATGTTTGTGTCATCAGTTGTTAGTCTTCAGTTGTTTGGATCTTCAATAATTTTCTTGAACAGTTGTTCGGTCATCAGTCCTTTTATATCAGCAGTTTGCAATTATCAGATGTTCGGAGCAGTAGTTTGTCAAAACACCATAATGGAGAACAACTGATGTTTGTATCATCAGTTGTTTGGTTTTTGGCTATCAGTTCTTTGCTAGGTTCAACAATACTTCAACTACCCCTTTCAATAGTATTCATTTTATGGTTTAATGGAATCGAACATCAAATGGCTTGTGAATTGTATTATTCTCACATTACATATATTATAAACCTTATGTTGGTCACCAACATTTTTTTTTATAAATTTATTTTCGTACATGCTATAGGTGGGTAATTGTTGAATTATTCAAGAGATGTTGACATTTAGAACCTACAGACTTAGACTATTAATAAAAGAATATTTGTGTAGTAATGTTCAAAATGTTTGATGTACTTGTAAGAACCTTAATGTGACATAAATAGATATTACAACTTTAAATAGTATCATGAGCTATGAGCAGTCGTACGTCCGTCCATCCTGACGTATAAACCACCCTTGTTCGAGGTGTGATAGGTATGGGTACGGGTATTTTGAAAAAAAAAGCCCATCCTTACTCTTAACCACTTGGTAAATATAAGTTAAATATTTAGCCCATGACAAAAAAAAGTTATAATGTCAAGCCAAATTGAATAGAGCAAGCCATCTCATTTTTAATATAGAGCCGAGCCAAGCTAGCTTTGAGTGAAGTTCGAGTTGAGCTTGAGATAGCCTTAGCTCGGCTCATTAACAACCTTTAAGTGTTGTGCCACGTCAATACCTCACGGGTATAAATATTTATCTACATTTATTACATATATAGGTTGAGGCACATGCTAGTAGTGTCAATGACCTCGGTTTTTCTTTCCCCAAACCAACAACTCCGCATCATGACTTGTGGAGAAGACATGTTTTTTCGAGCTATGAACTTGTATAAATAAACAACGCCAAACGAAACCACCCACGCACTGCCTCCTCAAGTCGTAGAGCATGCACCCACGAAAAACCACCAAAATTACATGAAAATTTTTTTTCACCATTTCGATCAATCTATCGATCTATATTTGGATCTATTTTCTAACCAAAGAATACCGAGCAATTTTATATCTCCAATAATCTCTTCCACTTTGATCTCCTTACCTTCGAAAACCTTCTTGTTTCTCACTCTCTAACTCTCCAAGATTGATGGTCTTATGAAGCTTCAAAAGATCTTTAACCAAGAACCCAAATATAAGGGGGATTTTACACCAACAACTAATGTGCTCACAAACACAGCCGCAACCAAGCATCCCGATGTTATGATCTTCCGTCTCCCGACCCAACTCGTACAAAGCACAATTGTTGTATGAGACCCTTAGATTTCTTCGTTCAAGAGTTCAGCCCTCCAAACATGAATATTGCACTTCGCGGGAACCCATTTGCTCCGATTTAACACATAATTATTCCCCATTTTATTTTTAACAATCATATTTTTAATTGAGCTTACCGAGAATCCTGAATCTTTATCTCCCAACCAAACCCATTTGTCAGAACCTTTATTCCAGCCTGCAGCGACCATAATTTGTAAGCATTTCTTCCATTCCGCCATTTCCTGGGCCGTGTTTGGAGATCTGATCCAGTCCTAGGCCCATCCGAACTCGCCTTCCCTGTTCCGAAATCGATCCCCGACCCTACATCTTTTATTTCATTCCAACTTATATAGATTTGGGCATGCTTCTTTAAGGCTTTGGCTACCCACCCAGTTATTAAACCAGAAACTCAGGTTTTTACCATCTCTCAAGTTACCTTTGATCAGGTCCACGAGCCTGCTAGCTTCTTTGCTTAAATTATTAATCGCCTTGGCTATATTTAACCAAACACCTTAATGTCTTTCTTAATCGAAACCACTTCCCGGTCTTTGAATTTGATTATTAATAGAGTCTATTATTCTTTTCCAAAGCTCATTTCTTTCATTTTATACCTCCATCCCCACTTAGCTAACAAAGCGTAGTTGACATCTTTAAGCCTCGATGTGCCTGAACCTCCTTTATCTTTAGAAAGAGTCACTCTATCCAAAGTCACTCAATAAATTTTCTGCATCACTTGATCCCAAGCCACCCAATGAATTTTCTACATATTGTTAGATCCACCCCATAAAAATCTCTTCATGATTTTTTCAAGATTCTTCACCACCTTGCGAATTATAAACCAATAAGCTTTCAAGAACCGCTTTTATCAACACAACCCTACCTTCGATAGATAAGGAATGGGCTTTCCAAGCAACAAACGTTTCTCAAAGATATACATGATCCTATTCCAATTATATGAGTTTTGTACATGTTAGCACCCACTAGGATTTCAAGATGAATAAACGGAAGTTTACCCGCTTTACACCCAATCACATTGGCCATCTCTTTAATCAGTTATCCATTCACATTACATCCAAAAAGGGTGAAGACACGTTTAGGAATAAGGACTAAGTAATGGTTGTCAAACAAATGCAGAATATATGTTATGTTCAAGACCTACAACTTCAATTAGACGTGCACAAATCGGGTTCAACTGGAAAACCCGAACCGGTTCGAAACCGGTTTTTTCACACCGGGTTGTAAAATGGAACCGGTTCCAATCAAGAACCGGTTCGGTTCCCGACCCGAACCGATGCCCAGATATGCTAACTTTTAAGAACCGGGTAGGGTATGAACCGGAACCGGTTTTTACGTAAAAACCGGTTCCACCGGTTTTTTTTGAAATTTAAATATTATAGCCGTTAGGAACCGGTTCCAACGGCTATATAGCCATTTTTGACCGTTGGAACCGGTTTTTTAACTACAAATAGGTTATTTACTTACTATAAATAGCAAGGTTTGTTTGTGTACTTGTTAAACCAATTCCAAAACTATAAAACACACTCCAAACCACAATTAACCTTAAACCGACAACAAATGGCAACTAATGATGACGTTGTTATGGTGATCGAAACAACAAGATGCCCCGATGTTTGGGTTCATTACGATTTGTGTCTCATGACCGACTCACATGAGTTGGCACGTTGCAAATATTGCTCGAAGTTTCTTAAAGCAGGGTCCAACTCGACATTACGAAAACATACGAATAAGTATTGTCGAGAGAAAAGAAGGTTGGAAGCTAAAAAAACGGAAGTGGGAGAGTCGTCCGGCTCTACAACCCAAAAATAAGTATTCCCGGATTAAAACGACGGACTTTGTTTTTTATGTTTTAGTTGTTATGTTTAGTATCGTTTATGTTTTAATAATGTTTGTAATAGTTATTTTTTAAATAAATAAAATGTTCGTCGTTATTAAAAAAGTAACAAAAATTAATCATGAGTAACAAAAGTAATTATAATAAAACAAATCAAAACTAAATATTAGTTGAACAAGTTACAAATAATTTTACCAAAATAAATAATTACAACTCTTCTTCGTCTTCATTCTCGTCTTCACCCTCGTCTTCGTTATTGGAAGAAACCCCGTCCTCCGCCTCCTCATCATGAATATGACGTTCTATTGGTATTTCGTCTTCAAAGTTCGCCTTGTGTTGTACACGATCCACCGCATCCAAATGGTCCTTTAAGCAAATGCAAACCTCTAGAGGCTCGGGAGTTAGTTTTGTTCTTCGCATAGATAACACCCTCCCACTAAGAGAAAAAACCGATTCGGAAGCAACCGTTGAGGCTTGTACGGCAAGCAAATCACGAGCCATGGCGGATAGAATGGGAAATTCGTTTTGTTTACCTTTCCACCAAGCCAACAAATCAATATTGCGAATTTCGTCGACCGTTGCGCCCTCAACATAGTTTGCTCCACTATATCGACCAAGTTCGCTACTTGGTGTGTTTCCTCTTTGCCTCTTAGATGCCGATTCACGAATCCCATTCATCAAGTTTATAAGTGGGTCATTGCACGGCCTACTAGTTGTTGTTTTTTTCACAAAAGACGATCTCGTGCTTGGACCATACATTTGAAAATAATTGTCATAAAGGTCTTGAAGGTTTTTGTTGAACTTGTCCTTCTCTTCCGTCGACAACTACGGGTCAATCTCGTGCATACCTAAGTTGTCGAATATTTCCTCAATCGTTGTTTCAACCCCATTAAAATTCCAATAGGGGTTTAATGCGGCGGCACAAGTAAAGACCGGCGGTATGTTTTCAAAATATTTTATGAACTTTTCTTTCATCACCGCAACAATATTTTCGAAGAGTTTGTTCTTCTCCGCAAAGCTTTTAAAAACACAAGACATATAGTACAATTCTTGCAAAACCCAACAACTAGTAGGGTAATAGACTCCCGATAATTTTGTTGTTGACTTTTTGAACACGTCAAGATACTCCAACAAATAACCGACTTGGACCCAAACACTTTCCGGAAACATATCGGCCTCGCGTTCTTCAACAAGATTGTTATGAAAAGCTTGTAAAGTTTGGCGTTGGGCAAAAGCACACTTTAACATATGACAAGTTGAGTTCCAACGGGTTGGAACGTCCCAATTCGGCCCCAAATACTTTCTTTCAACCGACTTGCAATAGTTCTTATATTCAAGATGTCTTCTTTTACCACTTTTGAAGACATCTTGTAACATAAGTCTAAAGTATTTTAAATCATCAGAAATGTTTTCATTGTCAAGACCTATTTGAACAACCAAGTTGATGATATGTGCAACACATCGGACATGAAAAAAATCCCCGAAACAAGGTGGTGAATATTTAATGATAAATTTTTCAGCCGCCTTAGTATTGTTTGAAGCGTTGTCAAACGAAATCGAAAATATTTTATTTCTCAAGTTGTAAGTCGTTATAACTTCATCAAGTAATTCAAACAATTTTTCGGCGGTATGTGGGAACGAGAAGTTTTCAAAAGCGATGGTGCGTTTCATCAATTGTCATGTCACCGGATCAACCCAATGAGCGGTGACACATATGTATGATTCGGGCAACCCGTGTGGTGCCGACCAAACATCGGTAGTTAAACTAACCATGACTTCTAAAGAATGAAAAGACTCGATTAACTCTTTTTTAGCACACTCCCACAACCTAATACAATGACGTCTTAAGGTAGTACGACTTACATGTGTGTATCTCGGTTGTAGAGTTTCGCGAATCAACGACGTCAACTTCGGGTCATCAAAGTGGTTAAACGGCAAACCTCGTTGAATAACGAACTTTGCCATTCTATCTTGAACTTGAGTCGTGTTGTAACGAAATAGTGTACCATCTTTACCCCAAGTCGATTTGATCGGTCGTGCCAATCCCTTTCAACGCCTTGCAATATGGCTTCTCGATGTGCTTTCTCAAAGTAGAGTTGGAATCGTGCTTTAATATTGAACCACATAGTTTGCAACGAGCCTTTTGATAACCTTCGTCATCCACAATCAAATCCCAATTCTTCCATATGTCTTGGTTGCGGTCATGGTTGACTACCGTAACAACCCTTGGGTCCTCCGTAACAGGAACGAGGGTAACAAAAGCACTCTTCTTAGCCTTCTTGTTAGTTTTTTTGATGGGTGCCATAATAATATTTAGTTGGATGGTCGGGTAAAGGAACGGGTTTGCTAAAGGAGTAGTATTTTAGTTTGTTTTTGAGTTTGGTGGTGAAACAAGTGGTGGAAACAAGTTATATATAGGTTTGGGCATCAAAAACCGGTTCCAACGGCTATATTACCGTTGGAACCGGTTCCAACGGATCTACTCAAAAACCGGTTCCAACGGCTATATTACCGTTGGAACCGGTTCCAACGGCTAATTGGTGTCTAAAAAACCGGTTCCAACGGCTATATTACCGTTGGAACCGGTTCCAACGGCTAGTTTGACTTTTGTTTGACCCTTCAAAAAAAACCCGTCGGAACCGGTTTTTCCAGGTACGAACCGAACCGGTTCCAATTAAGAACCGGGTAGGAACCGGGTTAGAACTGATACTGACATACAAATAGGAGAACCGGGTACGATTTTCGGGTACAAAAATACCCAAACCGGGTATTGTACCAACTGGGTTGGAACTGGAACCGGTTCCGGTTCGGTTCCACCAGTTAGGTTCCGGAACCGGTTTTTTTGTGCACGTCTAACTTCAATTGTTTTTAGGGGCGGAAAAAGACTATTAAAGTTTTTGAATCATTTACATGAAAAAGAACAATTAAATTAAACCACGTCAATGAAGAACAAACGTGAATAACAATAGAGGTCTCACAACTCAAAACAAAAGTACACAAATTTGATTACACAAGACGTTTGATATGTGTCGGTTAATAAGAGTCAACAATTGAACGTCAAAGATAACAGAAAGTCAAATCAGGAGTTAACAGAAATATTAGTAATCAGTTGTATAAATATACAGTTAAGGAGTTGTATTGTTTTGTTAACAAAATGATAACAGAATTTCCCTCTCTTTCAAACCCTAACCACATTTCATTAAATCTTTCTTCCTTTCGATTCTCTGATAGTTAATCGGGCTCAACCATTGATCATTCAATCTTCCTCAAAATCAACCGTTGTCATCAAGAAACCAGTTTAAAATGAACACTTTATTTAGGCATCAACTCTTTTTGGTAGTTTCATCTGCATGATAAATAAAGATAACTCATCTAAATTCATTAGGCTATAATATGTGTGGCTTGCAACTAAAAATAACAAAAACAGAAATTTAAGATTACAACCTTTGATTTTGTCGTTCGCCAGCTTCCAGAGTTGCTTTCTGGACGCACATATGCATATTTCTCGAACGGATCTTGTACAAGGCTTTTAGTCACACTTGTAACACTAGATGGTGACAGTTCCTACAAATGGTTTTAACTAAAAGTCAGTTTACAACCAATAAAGCGCCGGCACATAGTCTGTGTTCAACAAAAATGCAGCTAAGTTTTGCCTCATATTGATGCAACAATGTTTCCCCATATTCGAGTTATCATAAATTTTCTGATGTCATGTGTGCTAAAAGTAGTTTAAATCAAAATATGTGCTTTCATTTAGGCTTGTAAACGAACTGAACGAACACGAACAAAGCATGTTCTTGTTCGTTTATTAAACTGAATAAACGATCGAACACGAACAATTAAACAAATGGGATTTCGTGTCCATTCGTTAAGAAAATGAATGCGTCCGTGCTCATTTATGTCCCTTCGATAATATAAACGAATGAACATAAATATCTATATGAACGTAAACAAACAAACATAAACGAATTTAAATAAGCAAACTTAAACAGACGAACGAGACATGTGTCATCTTCGTTCGGGCAACTAATTGAACAAATATTTTTGTTCATTCGGTCATTAATTTTAGAGTTTAGAATAAACTAAGACGCATTAACTGACCTTATTCTTAAATGCATCAATATGTTGGATTTCTAGTCCATCAGAATAAAATATCGCCTGCAAATAGGTTCAAAATAATAAAACAGTGTAAAAGAGAAATAATAATAATAATAATAATAATAATAATAATAATAATTTCAACAGACAGTAGTACCTTATTTAGAAGCTGCACATTGGATGAATCAGTAGCAACAACATGCAAGCCAAGGCAATTCTCTTGATTATTACAGAAACTGCAAATAATTTTATTAAATACACAACCATCTTCTTTACTCCATATCCCTTGTTCTGGACTTCTTTCCCATATTTTTGTATCAACCGATGTAATGTCACATACCATAACCGGTATAGTTGTGGGACCCACTACAGGCTTCTCTAACTTCCCTTTCCAAATCGATGCCAAATGTGTCTTAGATAATGACATTATTGAACAAGGAACTATATAATTATTTTCCTTGAGACCTAACGGATGTTTACAAAGTGAGCATGTTATTTTCATGTCTTTCTTTATAACATCACCAAAAGTGATGGATGATGTTTTAGGATCTGGAGAATCTAACGGTTCCATTTTGACCACTGAAGTTTTGATTCGTTTATGAAAACGTGAATTGACACTCGAATCTAGCAAAGGCGATCGGTTTTGAGATATGCGTTGTTTGTTAGGAGTCACGAATGCAGAAGTAGAACAGGGGGAAGAAAAGGAATGCGATAGCTGCTGATCTGGCAACTTTGTTTGAAATATGGTTGAATTAGACATCACATCCTCAGAGACGGAATTAAGAAAAACAGGACCAGTTTCCTTCATTAACGTTTCCTTCGCATTTAGCGGCTCATGGTTGTTTCTTGGGGTTTCCTCGACAATGGTAAGGTCAAAATCACTAGGAGACGTGATAATTGGTGGTGGTGATGAACACCTGCACAAATATGAAGATCAGAGTGTGCACTAGCGGTGGCAACTGTTGACACGACCCTAGCCCAACCAAAAAGAAAAATCAAGTCTTGGGTTGACTAGCACGACCCGTTACGGGTTGGCTTCGAGTTCAGGTTGACCCGTTTAAGTATTAAAATTAAACTTTTACAATAGAATATTTGTTTTTGGTTTTCCCGTTTTCCATTTTCAAAATATATTCTTGCAATTTCCAATCAAATCTCATGATTTTAAATATTTTTAAAAATAGAAAACTCATATTTGTGTGTGTGGTTTAGGGTTGAAATATTTGACACGAATAACAATATGAATCGGGTTCGGGTTCCTCAACCCGTTAACACGCCACGATTGACACCCCTAGTGCAAACTATATGTAACCACAACTTCATTAATAAAAGCTAGTAAACCAAACAAATCTAATATAAATGCCATAAAGTTATATAATTAAATTTTAATAAATGAAAGCAGAAGTTTAAAAGTTTTCACTAGCGTTGCAGATGAACCAAAAGAACACGAACAAAGCATGTTCGTATTCGTTATATTAACTTTAACCAAACAAACGGTCGAAGACAGACAGTTAAACGAAAAAGGTTTTCATGTTCATATTTGTTCGTTAAGAAAATGAACGTGTTCATAATATAATCGAACGATTGGACATAACTGAACATAGATAAACGAACATAACTGAGTGGAATTATAGTCAACACAAACACTTAAATTACAAGTGTTTGTGGGTCAACCCATCCCCACCCGGCTGTGAGAAATCATTAATCCTAAGAGCCCAAGATTAAGAGGAACTCACATGATAGCATCAAATGGCGCAACAGTTGAAATAACAACGTTGGTATACCTGTTTTGGGTCTCCAAATCATCTTTCAAGTCAACATAAGCTATACCAGTGTCTTTGTCACTCATATTAGATGGCCTTACTTTCCGAACTTTAGATTCTTTTGGGATTAAGGAGCAGTTATACTCTGTTGTCATAGCTGCAGCTTTCTTCATTTTAGTTGTAATGTTTGTTGGTTTGACATCATCTGAGACGGATCTTTGGCCTTTAAGGTTGGGCTTAGTTACTTTATTCTGCTTCATTTCTGTGAACCAGTTTTTTGGCTCCTCAACATCAACAAGTTCCGCATTGTTCGGCTGCATAGAACTTCCATTATTATCAACCTGTTCTTTTATCTATCATTATTTCACAAAATAAAACATACTGTTAGTGATGAACATCAAAACTAGTAACAAAAAAGAGTATACCTTGATGTCTCTGAAAAACGACTTTAATCCCTCTAATGACTGGTCAAAATTGTCATGCTGTCTAATGGATTTCCTAATCCACTTCGAAATGTAGTTTAAGTTTTTTTCTTGACGGAAACGCTCATCTGATTATAAAATTAACCATGATAAAGTGTCATAAAAGCGAAGAGCGGTCAATAGTGACGACCTACCTCTACGTTACGTAGTGATAGCGATGAAATAGTGGGCGCTATTTGATGTTAGCGATAAAGTATTAAAAAAAATAGGGGTTTCATTCACAAAAACTTAGTTTTAACAGTGGAACTAGTTGAGTTTGGTGCGGTTTAATCGATTTTAATGCCTAAAAATTAGTTTTTGATAATTTAGGAAAAAAAAATTAATTATCGCTATATCACACTATTAAGGCGCAATACATCAAATAGCGGGAAAGTACCTCTTCTCTATGAAGCGCGCTATAGTGAGCGCTATTCTCGCCATTGACAACTATGCAGAAAACTGAATCTAAAATAAACTAGAGATAGATATGTAACAACTGAGAATATTTTTGCATGTAAAATTGTTGCATTACAAGGTTTTACAGTGTGTGCTAGGGAAGATTTCTAGATTGTAAATAAAAGCTGAAAAGAATTGAATAGTCATTCTATGAAATAAAATTTAAAAACAAAAAGAGAAACTGAACTGTAGAATAAAAGTTTGTGAATGGATCAATTTGGGCCTGTTTAATCCAAAGCAGGACAAAACACACACATACTTGTGTGTGTATGCATGTATATGTTAAAAAAGAACATGTCAAAAGAATCCACAATCCAAATTAATCAAAAGTCATCCATTGTAAAAGGGATCTCCAACTATAAGACACATAGCAGACAAGTTGACAATTGGTTGAATATTATAGAATCCTTACCTAGGAAGATTATGGCTCCATAGTCGAGCCTGTGTCGGATGCAGCGGCCTGCATATAAAAGATGTAAAAATTTAAATTAAAAAAAAAAAGAAAAAGAACAAAAAAACCACAATCATAAAACAAATGTAGAATAACTTGACACACATTGTGCTTCAAATATTTCAAGTACTATTTCATTCAATAAAACAGTTTTGTCTTTATCATCAGACTAAGTGTCAGACTCATTTACTTTTACAAAAGATTAGTAAAACTGTTATCGTGGTAGGATAAAGAAACTCCTACATATTAGACTAATTATTTTTTGCTTGTAAATGTTCACATTTGGTGAGGCCAGTATGAAAATTACAGCAGAGGTGCACATTGAAACCGGTTAACCAAACTAGTTTGGAACTGGTATTATAGGAACCGCTTTGAAACTGTAGGTTCAGGAAAGGTTTATAATCCTCAACACAGACCAGTTCCAGACCTGTTAACTCGAACTAACGGTCAAGAACCGATCATGAACAAATCAAGAAACTGGTTTCAACCCGAACCGAAAACAAAAATAGACCGGTTGACTTTTTGTTAACCCTGTGGCTAGAAGATTTTACATGTATCATTTTACATGAATGTTTGGCACAAACCAAATGACAGAAAACTCACATTGTGATATACCTATAAAAGAAATATGCTATTTGATTACATTATTCATTTTAAAAACGGCAACTAAGAAGAATAATACCTGCTGCCTGATTAAGTGCTCGAAAGGCTTGCTGACAGTACCATTCACTGCCACTAAGAAGGCTTTTAGAGGACTTATATGTATCATTGTATTTCTTCTTTTCTGCTACCTGGATATCAAACCTGATGAAACTTATAGCTATCAGCAGCATGTGAAAGACATGATAAACTTCAAGTATAACATAATTTGAAATATGTCCTATCAAAAATACAAGTGTACACAAAACATAGTTGTCAATAGCGAATAGAGGTCAATAGCGACAACCTACCTATAAGCTATGTAGTGATTGCGATGAAATAGCGAGCGCTATTTGATGTGTAGCGATAAGGTAGTGGAAAAAAATAAAAAATAAATAGGGGTTTCATTCACAAAATTGAGTTTTTACGGTGGAACTGGTTGAGATTGGTGCTGTTTAATCGATTATAATGCCTAAAACTTTTGTTTTTGTTATCTAAAAAAATAATTACAAAATAACTATTTATCGCTATATCACCCTGTTGAAGCGCTATAGTTACATCAGATAGCAGGAAAGTACTGCTTTGCTATGATGCTCACTATAGCGATCGCTAGTCTCGCTATTAACAACTATGACACAAAATAAGAAAAACTGAAGCTTACACGTTTGGAAAAGGAATCCCCACAATTATCTAAAATTTCAAAAGTGGTAGTCAAGGATCATCTTACTAGAGGTTATTGAATAAAACTATAAACAAGTTCAAAATTCTCAAGAAACAACAAAGGATACAACCGTTCGAGCATTTTCATTAGAAAAGTCAATTCCTTCTGAAACCTGCACAGCCCAGATAGGATTTTTAACTCAGTTATTTACATTAAAGAATGTCAAATTATTGTAAACACTTTCAGTACACTTTGGGCATCAATTAAACCACCGATTAGTTTAACCAGAGGATGTGAATTGTATAATGATTGTACAGACAGTATACCTAACACATGAGTACAACCCTTATGTATAATAAGTATACTTGATCTAATTCCGTTTGACCCTCTTCCTTTTAAGGTATTTATTTCTAGTTTTCAGGATTAATTCTAAATACTCTTACAAACTTGTAAATTTTCACATATATCCAACCAAAACTAAAAATATCATATATGCCCATCTTTAATGGATTTTTACTTAATGTCCATTCTACCCCCGCTCCAATATTTTTATTTAAACCCTATTTTTTATTTGGATTTTTATCGACATCAAGGATATATTTTGAGAAAACTAGTGTTCATGGGTAAAACTAGAAAGATAAAAACAAATGAGTAAAAAACATTAAGCCAAAAACGGGTAAATAAAAAAATTGAAGTTAAAGATGGGAATATATGAAATTTTAAATTTTAAAAAAATAAGGGTAAAATGATTATTTATTGAATTGTTTTAAATGAATTTGGTATTATTGATATTTTAACTACTTTGTAAAGACATATGATTATTTTAGTTTTGCATGGGTATATATCATATTTTCCAGGACACATTTGAAACAAAATGCACCCTAATTTATGATCCAAATAACGCATCAAGATAAGATAGAAACAATAAGATCGATGTGACACATCAGCATACCTTTCCTCGGCAAACAGCAAGAAATGCAGCTCCCTTTGAGTTTCCTTTGTTCTTTGTTGCATTGCAAGAATTTGCATCCCACTTTTTACCCCTTCTCCTACCAGTCATAGGTTTGTTACCTTGACAAATTGTAGCATAATAATCTTTCAAAACATGCTCAAAATCATCCTGCCCTCCCCTTGGCTCTAATAATATAACATAAAGTAACTCATAATTAAAGCACATATAAAATAGCATAAAAAAGAGAGCATCAAATTAAACTGAAAATATAAGCCCTAATTTACCATAAAATATTTTGCAATGCCAGTGTGTGAGTGAGTTTTACTATTTTACTATTCATTTGAGACAACTTTTAAAGCGCATAGTACAAGCCAATCAATGCATTGTTTTCTTAAGTTACAGTTTCAACTTTCATGAACTTACACTTAGGCCCCCCTCCATAACTATCCTTTACACCCTTCAATTTGCTACTATGTTTTTGCTTTCGTTTTTTTACTCATTCAGAGTATGCCACATGTCACATTCGCATTACTTTCTTTATTTCAATGTCTTTTTCATTTAAATTCTTAGATTTACTTTTTGACTTTTCTTATATGCTCATCTCATGCGGGGTAAGTTTACGTAAAGATTTCGGTTTTATTATATGAACTTTCGAGGACGTTAATTTTTTCCAGAGTTTAAAGTACCTGCACGCACAGTATGTAGCGGACTGCAGTAACAAAAGAGTGTTGCTTTTGCCTTTTGGTGTGTATTTCATGTATTAACTTTGAAACACTAATAAAAAAGATTAAAGAAATAACCTCACCCACAAAAACGGGTTTTTGCGCATTTAAGCGAGACCATTGTCCCGTTTGAGACCAGCGACTGCGTAATTTCTCCATAAGCTTATAGCTTGGGAAGAATACTAAGCATCCACCAGGAACAACTTTGCATATTTCTTCCAGAGATTTGCCAAGTGCATCCTGTACATGAAACAACAATGACATCATTATACTTAAGATAAAAATTTCCATCTTTGTTTTATAAACGTACCTGAAAACTATAAGCTTCTGATGTTTTGTAGCTTGCATTCAACGGGTAATTATCTGGCCCTTTGTGGATCACACCAGCCCATAGCTTTTGTATAAGAGGTATAAAAAATAACATAAGAAAAGATAATACAAGCAAAGTAACAAAGAAATTTATGTTTATGAACCTTCATTCCTTTACATGCAATTACGTTTGTTTGTTTAAGTTCGTCAAAATATTTATTAAAATTTTTCAGACCCATTACAATTTAATCTTGTCTTAATAACTTTTTTAGCCCAACACATTTTTGGTCACATTTACTTTTAACTATCTCAGTTATGTTTGCTCGTGAACTGTTAGTTTATACCATTAACGAACGAACATAAACACGTTCATTTTTTTAACAGGCCAGCCCTAGGGTAGGTCAAGCCAAACAACCGGCCAAGGCTCGTAATTTTTGGGGGCCAAAATTATTTTATATATGTATATTAAAAAAATTATAAAATAAGTATGGATCTTAATCATCTTTAAATATATGGGCCCAAAACCTTTTTTATCCATAAACCATTTAAGTTATTTGGCCCAAACTAAATTTAAAAACTAAAAAATTAAAATTAAAATTAAAATCAAATAACTCATTAGGGCCTACGATCCTTTTTATTTCGGCTCGGCCAAGGTATTTAAAACAGTTCTTTAACAAACGAACACGAACAACAAATCGTTTGCTTGTTTGTGTTCAGTCGTTTGTTTGTTAATGTTACACGAACAAACAAACATAATTCCATTTGTGTTCGTTCGGTTTGTTTACAGGCCTAAAAATAACCAAAATGATGAGTAAACTTTTAAAAACGAACAAATAAACTTTGTTGGTACCTGTGAGTCCACATTAATCACATGTGGAGCCTCAAGAGAGGTACCAAACTGAACCCCAAGTTCTGACTGGAAGGAGCTCATTGGTGACAAAGTCCTGTCATCAGATTAACTGATTATAAAGATGACACAATTAAATATGGAAATCGCACTTATAATATGCGTTAACTGTAAAGGCTGGAAATTTAAACAGGCAAACTGTATTAAAGGGTTTTACAGCCTGAGTGCCTGACTAACAAAAAATGCATAATTTCAGTAACATATGTATTCAGTTTCGCATAACACAATAACTACAAGAAAACAATAGAGTAAATCACACATTTTGTCCTTTAGGTATATAGAAAATGTCAGGTTTTGTCTTTAAACAAAAGAAATAACAAAAATCATCCTTTATGTTTTGAAAAGTTTACACATTTTATCCTTTTCACTAACAGATGTTAGAAAGCCCAGCCATGTGCTTTGAAAAGCTGTAATGACCACACTACCCTAATGTGTCAAGGCACATGACTGGGTTTAACAGAAAAATCTAACGCCCGTTAGTGAAAAAGACGCAACATGCAAACTTTTAAAAACATAAAGGACGATTCTTGTTATTTCTTTGGATTAAAGACGAAACCTGAAACTTTCTATATACCTAAAATACAAAGGGGGTAATTTACTCAAAATAAGATGTCTACCAGAAAATCAAATGTAGCATGCATGCATGCACCTACCCGGATGTTAAAATCACTGAAAGAGCACTATCGGCCATGTTCTTGAACACAAGAGCTGGATTCAGGCACCACAAACTAAAATTACATGGCCAGTCATCAGCAGCAAGTCCTGCTAGAAAATATATTATTAAAATCATATGTTTATTGAAATGCCAGGAAACACTAAAACTGATATTTGTATGACATCAAATATTTCTATCAGCATCTTTACCAGCATCACTGCTGATGTGACACTGCAATACAAGTTGATAATCACATATGTGTTTTCCATCTTCAGAAAAAAAGTAGGTAAGCGAAGAGAAGAGGCCTGTCAAACAAAAGCAAACGAAGATGCAATGAGATCACAAGTTTATTTCGACTCCAAGAAAGATTAAAAACATAGCATGAAGGTTAATTACCTTCTAATACCGTGCAGGGCAAGCCACTTAAGTGAGCTACTTCTGGATCTGCATCTGTAGCTATTTTAATTGCCTGTATTTAGTTTTAGAAACCAGTTATTATGTTAATTTGGACTACCATAAATTTTATATCAACATTACTCTAATAAAAGATTATGTTTGAAAATACTAGGCAAAATACTAGGTCAAACGTCAACGTTAGTCGTTACCTTTGTAGCGCAATCTTGTAAGCTTGGGAAGCACTGCATTGATATGTTTGCTTCTTGAAGTTCTTTTAGAGCTTTACCACCACTCCAACTAACATAGTTGTCACACAATATCCTTAATGTTAAAGGCATACTTTATATACACAAAATGTATAATACCATGAAAATAATCTTTTATTCAACAAGCTAAAATATTAAGGGTACAATAATATTAAGGGTACATATTAGAAACACAACACATCAGTGCCGATCTCCAGATAATAATTTTTAATTTAAAATGCTATTGGGTCGGCTAGGCCCAATTTTATGCTTAATTTGTTAAAAGCTGAGCTAAATGAGTCCAAATCACTTGGAAAACCTTTTGTACTTTGTCAACGTGTTTTGAAAAGTTATTAGGCCCAATGTTGCTGTCCAAAATGTTTAATGGGCACCCGGTAGCTTATTAGGCCAGTTAGGGCCAACTAAGGCTTAAAGTCATGTAATTAATTATTTAAAATAGGTTTTTGAGTCACACAACCATTGTATTATTTTTCCCATAAAAGTGTGTAAAGTTATAAAAATGTGAAAAATATATTCAATTGAATTTTATCCATTTAATTGATTATATAGTGAAAATAATACTATTTAAAATGCAATAATTGGCCAAGTAAATTATGGACATTCTTATAATACTTTCTGTATAATATTAACTCTCTAAAAATATTAAAATCTAAGAATGCATGGTTTATATCAATTTCATATAAATGCCCAAAAATGTCAAATAATGTTACACAAATAGGTTTTGGGACAATGGGCCATCAAACAAGGGGCTCATGCATGGGTGAGTTTGATATTCCGTGAAAATGCTTTCATGAATGTCTAAGCTTGTATGGGTTTGATTTGAGCAAGACATTAACAAGAAACACATATATAAGAAGAAAACTTCAACAAAATAACAAATAACTGACCATGAAACTTTATGTTGAAAACTATGCTTCCCCAAGGAAGTTTTCCTTAGACTGATCCAACTCATGATACCCTGCCAAAATAAACAGCTAAAAATAATTATGTACACTGATAAAATTTGTGCTGTTATATAATAGTTACTAAATAGAGAGTTCATAGTAATACCTCTATCATTTCATATAAAGGCTGATAAACCTCCGGACTACTTTCACAAAGATTTTCCAGTTCCTTCTGTAATTCTTTATATGTACAAGAGTATTAAAAAATTAATAAAAACAACCATACCCAATAAGTCCCACCTATGTAGCACGGGAACGGGTACAGGACCGGGGTACAGGAAACGGCAAAACTCAAAAATCCAAGATACAGCTAAAAAAATATAATGACTAATGACTATATAGTGTGGTAGTTAATCGGTATTAATCGTAATAAAAATTGATTGATTTTTTATAAGTGTTTTTTCAATTTTATAAATATATGCACATTGTAAGAGGTAAATTGTAAATAATGACTATGACTTCAAGGATGGAAAGTGTAAATTTAGTTAAAAAAAAACAAATAGATCGTTGTCTCCTCCCTCAAACCCTAATGCCAGCCGCCTCCCACCTGCAACTTATCTCTACAAGACTACAATGTCGTCAACTTCATCTATTATCCGGATCAGAAATCTTAAAATCCTATAATAATTGGAAACGTCCCCAAAACAGTTTGGATCTGTCCCCATTAACCGGAAACGTCCCTGGGACAGGTACTCTATCATCACAGCCGCCCCCGTGCTACAGAGTGTCCCACCCATAGCGAAGCTATTGGTAGGGTCTGGGGAGGGTGAAAAGTTAACGGAAACAAAAAAGTAAATGGCAAAAAATAAACACTTACGAAACAGAACACCTTCTTCGGCATCTATACTACCAGCTTCCCGAGCTATATCCTCTATATTACTGAAAGAAATCAAAATTGGCATTAATCATAAATCTTGAAATTTCTTTTCCAAATTTGAGAGATTATATTACTCACTGTGCTTCATCAAGGATTATAATATTTCCTTTAACGTTTATTTCCATCGCTTTTCGGATTTATGGATTCACAATATAACTGTATGGACAAAAAACAATATCTGCCACTTCTGCCATGACTTGTGCTCCAAAATATGAGCAACCTGAAAATTCATAATAAAAAGTTATTTACTAGGCAGTAGCCTGAAAATTGGAGATATCAGTATATATAAAACTCATGCTATATCCATATAGTAAAGAAATTAAGAAGTCAGAAAGTTATTTAATAAATTTTAACATGGAATCAGTTAGTTTCAACGCTTCACTAATTGAACTAAAAGTCTTATATCTGGCCTTCCCGAAAACATAAAAAAATTTCGTCATTGTAAAGGTCGACCGTCGATGGAAAAAATAAGACTCCCCACCACTAAAATTTGAGAGAAAATATACTTGAAAAAATTATAAAAACTTTTTTATTTTTTTACTCTTTTTATTAATTCAGAAAACAGAATAATTCTTTTCTAAAATTAAGGGTCTATTTCATATTGATTAAAATAGGTACTACCAGTTGTTAACTTTATGTTAACTTTGATATTAAAAGATTACTAAGCCCTCTTTTCGAGTCAAATCCGTTGCAGTGGCCTGTGTCAAAAAATGAAGTTATTAGAATAAACGGCCAAACCGCCAAACCTTCTACCATTTCTCCAACTTTAACAAGATCCTCAATATCATGGACTTCATAGCAGCCTCCTTTTTTGAGAGATGGGTGTGCTCGGATCTTCGGTGCGTTCCTGTTAAAGCTCATAAATGATTATTAATTCTTATGAAAGAAAGAATCTTATGAACATGAAAAAACTCACATGAATTCTCTGCAACCAACTTTCTTTTGTTTATTCTCCTTGAGAAGTAGCTTACTACAATATTAAAATACACATAAGAAGTAAAAACAAAGTATAACGGTAGGTCTTACAGATACAAATACCATTTCTCGTCAATGTTATCTTGACCCCGAACATTAGAGTTTGTACAGTAGCGTTTTCTTGATCCCTGAAAGATGACCAAAAAAGATGAAAAAGTGCATTATATGTTTCTTCAATCAGAAAATGAAACTAAGCACATTTGGTTTTTTTATCAAAATCTGAATAAGCCAAAATTTCTGAATGAAAAGATGAGAGCTGAATATCATCATATAGAACCTTCATTTTTTAAAAACAGATACGATTAATAACATAATTATGATATTACTAAATATGTTAACATTTCAGAAGGTTAAAAAGAACAACAATTTTCACATAGCTTAAAGATTTAGCAATAATTATCCAGATGGGAAAGGATTAAATGATGTGGCATTTACACATTAAAATAAAATTTACAAGCTTCTCTAAGAATTGAAAACCATATGCGAAGCACATTGAAATATAGTTCTAAGAGTGGATGTGATATAGAAAAAAAAACAAATAAACTAGAATAGTTTCTTTTTTAAGCATAATTTTTGCTACAAGAGAAAACTCATCAACATGAGAATGCAAGAACATACTGCACAAAAAAATCTTGTCAAACAAGATAATAGACCATAGACCAAAAGTGCACTGTAGGATGAAAAAAGATAAGATGGATAAAACGAACCAAAACCGCCATAGGCACGTGATAGCTTGTTTTCCGAAACTCCCCGATCACTTGACTAATCTGTGAATGTGTCCTCCTGAATAACCAATACAAAAACAATACACAGATAATATTCTATAAAGAAAGATAAATATAAACGTAAGAAAGTGCTTTAAGTGCGTTAATCCCTTATTACAAGCAAACAATGTACCTTCTTATGTTTAACAGGAAATCATGATTCTTGCTTTTATTACCATGAATTATCAGAATTAATGTTTACACTTACATGGCTACTACTTATTAGCCTTGTCTATTTGTCTACAGATCAAGTAAGCCAACTAAACCAAACAAGCAGCGTTCATGTGCAAATATATCAGCATGCCCAGGAAAAAAAAACTAAACTCGAGAATCATCTCCGTGTAATAGAGAACATAAACTACAATCTCATATGCTGGTTGAACATAACTTACGTGGCATAGTAGATGACAACGCCTCTTTTTTTTCTGTGATTTGCAGTGTTTGTTTCAGAAAGAGTAGGCATCAGGTTAGCTGTAATTTATAAAGAGAAAGAAACATTAACTGGTAATGATAAAAGCAACTGTGCAATATCTTTTAACCAAAAAAAAACATATAAAAAGAGAAATACAAGTAAACAAAGTTGAGCATGATGAATGTGCAGGACAGTATATAAACACAAGAAAATAAAATAGAGGGCAGTATATACAAAGGGGAAAGTGAATACGGTGTTGTTAGGGATCTAAGCCACCAAAACGACGTAATTTTGATTAAAAACACTCTAATTCAATTTCAATCTCCTCCTTACCTAATGAGATTGAATAGCATACAACATAAAGCAATAATTCTGAATACCTGGCGATGGATCAATTTCTTCAGGAAGAAAACCCCCACCGTGACCGAGCGGATCCTCGGGATGAGGTTTGGAGTGAGTAACATTGCCATAGAGAGAATTGGAGTTGGAGCGGTGATGGTTCTGCCAGGCGAGAACCGAACAAAGCAGAGACAATGACTTGCCGGTACCAGTAGGCGATTCAAGCAGGGCGCCCGATCAAGCGTTGCGATTAATCGGCTCATGTAAGCCAGCTGAGAGCCGTAGGGCGGGTACGGGAACTCCACTGCCGATCAGATATTTTTGACTACTCTTCATTTCCACTCCAATTGGGTGCTTGAATAAAAAAAAGTGCTTCTAGGGTTTCAACTTTGAAATGTGTATTATACATTTTCATTTTGATTTTGATTTTGATTTTGTTTCTTTTCTTTTCGCGGGAACTTTATTTTTAGATTTTTTCTTAAAAGAAATGTAACTCATAAAGCAAATATTTTTAAACGATTAAGAATGTCATTTTAACAAAACTAGACTGCATGTACGACTATCCATTATTATTCATATTTTATATCTATAAGTTCATATGTAATGGGCGAATAATTGGAACGACATCCGGCGAAAAGAGACACAAACACTGCACGGCGAATTGTGGGGCGATTTGGGGTACTATTTGTCGCTCCTCAATATTATTATTATATTTAAAAACGACCGTTGGGCCCAAACGGTCATATTTAAAAGAGAAATATCCAATTTGCCTCCCTGGGTTATATCGTCGGGAGATGGAATAGCCACTGAAAACGAATTTGCGCATGTTGCACGTCTGTGCTATTTTGGCTGGTCAGTCTGTGCCCTTCCCGTTAGTTGAACGTTAATTGACTGATAAAAAAGGTTGAAATGACCATTTTACCCCTGAGTCTATAATTATCTATTATCTAATTAGTATAAAAGAGAAGTTTGGTGTCACAAACAACTTTTCCTAGGTTTTTTATATATAAGATATATTTATAGGTTAAAATCATCAATTGCCCACTTGGTAGCATGGCATTTATGGATTGCATTAAGTTGGTTTCTGGCTAGGAGTGGCCACGAGGGTTCGATTTTGTCTTCCAGAGATACATTTAGAAAATTGTTATTTCGTTTTGCACTGTAGCACGCTTGTAATTGTAAATAGGAAGTTTAGACTATAGCACGTGTGTAATTGTAAATTAAGAGCTTTGGGATTTTGTTTTTTTTTTTTTTTAAATTTCGGTACCGTAAAGAACGTAATGAAAACAGACCGAATGCCAATTTTTGTTTTAGTTCTGGTACCGTAATGAACGTGATAGAATCCGACCGAAATTGCATAAACTAACCGTATCAACGCCTGAGTTTTACCATCTGACACCACCCCACTTGTCCACCTCAATTTTTTATACTTTTTTTGTCTTAGTTCCGTTACCATAACGCAAGTAACCGAAACCGACCACATTCGTGTCGACCTACCACCTCAACACCCGGGACCGACAACGCTTGAGTTTTACCACCGCCGAGTTATACCGACTGTCCTTACGTGCATACTCTCCCCCTTTCTTTGAATACATTTTTTTTGGTTTCTTTTATTTTTATAATTAGTTTATTTGTGTTTTGTTGTTTAAATATGTTAGTATATATAAGATTTTGGTGTCACAAATACCCTTATTGAGCCATTTGACGGAAGACATTTTTCTTTGTTTTGTTTTTGTTCTGGTACCGTAAGGAACGTGACGAAAACATGACCGAATACGCGTAAACTCACCGCGTTTTGTTTTAGCATCGGTACCGTAACGAGCATGACGGAAACCGACTGAATGCCGGTATTTTTAGTTCCAATGTCGTAAAAAACGTGACATAAACCAATCAAATTTGCGTAAACTCACCACCTCAATGCCCGGGATCGGCATTCAGTTAAATTATTAGATTTTTTTTATTTTTATTTTCGGTTTTAGTTACGGTATAATAACGCGCGTAACCGCTATAGACCGAATTCATGTCGACTTGCCGCCTCAACGTTTGACACCGACAACGTTTAGGTTTTACAATCATCTGAGTTTTATCAACCTGCCTCGGCGCAACGCGCCAGGTAAAATTCTAGTTAATTCTAAAACTAATCTTCCAATATCGTGTAGAGAGTGGGTTCGAACCCCCGACCCTTGGTTTAACAACAAACAACACCAACCATTTGAACTGAACTAATGTTTCTTATACATATACAATATGAAATATATATTCCTTCTTTTCATTAAAGAGTTTCTCATCATCATCATCTCCCTATCTCCATCATATATATCATCAAAAATTTTCATATATATCATCATAATCATCATATATTTATCATCATAATCATCATATTTTTAAGCTTTTCACCCGAACCGAACACGAAAACAACCAAACAAACCGTTTTTTTAGTAAATTTTTCACCCGAAAACAACCAAACGAACCGTTTTTAGTAAACTTTTCACCCGAAAACAACCAAACGAACCGTTTTTAGTAAACTTTTCACCCGAAAACAACCAAACTGACCGTTTTTTAGTAAACTTTTCACCCGAAAACAACCAAACGAACCATTTTTTAGTAAACTTTCCACCCGAAAACAACCAAACGAACCGTTTTTTAGTAACTTTCTGTTGGGTCAAGAGTTTGACCCAAATGAGGAGATTTGACCTAAACGAAGAATTTGGAAGATTGGAATCTTCTCAACCTCCTCAGAAACTGCTAAGTATTGAATCCGAGCACACCTTGGACCTTCGAGTAAGCTTTTACTTAGCCGAGTACGAGATTTTACCTCCTGAGCAAGGTTTACTTCAAATAGTCTTCTTAAGTGGATATCCGAGCAAGGTATGCTTTTTGGTGATTTCCCGAGTAAGGTTCATTAATTTGGCATATCCGAGCAAGGTTCACTTTGTTAAGCAGGGTTGTTCTTCAAGACCAAGTATTTTACTCTTCCGAGTAAGGTATGGTCACCAAGTCCAAGAAGCCAAGTAATTGGAAGACCGGGCAAGGTATTCTTTAATAATTATGGTCCGAGTATACTTGATGAGTTAATAGAATATCTTTAAGTTATCTCGAGTAAGGTTCTGCTCAAGTAAGGTATGTACTCCCGAGTACGCCTTGTCAATAAGTTGTTCAACTGACAATGAGCCGAACAGGATCATAGAAGAACAAGGTTGCTCGTAAGGATTTGTCGAGCAAAGTTTGATGAGTCCAAGAAGATTGAAGTCTACTCGGTGAATATTTTACTTGGTAAAATATTCTTTAAGTAAAGTCTACCCGGAAACTGATTCCGAGTACACTTCTATGTTTACCAAGTCTGAAGGAAGGCCGAGTACACTGCGTACTCGGAGACTGAAGTTTAATGAAAAGCCTACCCGGAAGACTTGTTTTACACTTAGTATATTTTTGAATATGTAAATTGAATATGTACTATCGGATAGGGTTTCTAGAAGGAATGACAGCTGTCCTAGGTTGGCAGGCCTATAAATAGAATAATTAGGGCACGCCGCAAAAAACACGAGAAAAAAAGGAGAGCACAATACGGATAAGACCGACACATTAATTAAGAGAATATTTTGTGTGTGACGGCTGTCCTAGGATTCCTTCTAAACCCTAATCGATTATCCTTTTGTATGATTAACATTATATAAATGGAAATCTTTTGAGTGAATCCGGTGTGTGTCTTCTGTCATTGAATATTCATTGCAACCGTATGTTTGTTATTGATTCCGCCTTTAACGAACGGTCATCTTTCTAAACATAGTAACCCGTCATTAACTCGCTTGTCAACACGATTAATTTTGTGTGAGTTATGTATGACATGATTGATTAAGATCCGATCCGAATCGACCATCAAAAGTTGGGACCTGACAAGTGGTATCAGAGCGAGTTGCTGCTATTTTTAGAAAGATTGTTGCTGATTAAGTTTTGAAGAAGAATGACGTAAGCAGAGCACTGTTCGATTGATTTGTGACGTCAGAAGCTCTGTTCTTCATTTTTCTTCCAGATCTACAAGTTTTAGGTGTTTTCTTTTCCTTATTTCACTTAAAGCTTTGATTTTTATTGTTGAATCTTGTTCTATTCATATCAGACACCTCAGATCTAAGAATTTATTCTCAGATCTGATTGTTTTACTCTATTTTTGATAAGAACTTAACTTTTATTTTAAGAAAATGTCTGGATATGAGGAACAAGAGGTGTCTACTAATAAGATACCTAGATTGTATGGTCAGGAGAACTTTACCAAGTGGAAAGTGCTTTTTGAGGCTGCTGTTTGTTATAATGATGTGAATATGTGGAATTCTATCAAGAATGGTCCACAAGCTGCTGTTGAAGAAGGTGCTAATGCAAATGCTATTGCTGCTGTCAGAGAGAGAATGAGAAAGGTTGATGACAGAGCATTGGCTATGCTAAAACTTGGTCTGTCTTGGGAAATCCTCACAAAGGTTGCACATCATCAAAGTGCTAAGGCAATGTATGATGCAATCCTTGAGATGTATGAAGGGAACACTGAATTGAAAAACATTAAGAAGCAAAGATTGAAGCAATAGTTGGAAAGGTTCAAGTATAAAGATGGAGAAAGGTTGAAATCAATACTAGAACGTTTTCTGAGTATTGTGAATGAGTTGAGAACAACTGATTATGTAATGACTGACTTTGATTTGAATACAAAGTTGCTCAACTCAATGCCAAAAGAATGGTATACTGCTTGCAAATTCATCCTTCAAAAGCAAAATTTCAATGAATTGAAATTGGATGATGTAGTATGTTTTCTTCAAGCTGCTGAACTTGAAATGATTGAGAATGAAATGATCAAGGAAGATAAACCAAGTTTCAATGTGTCAAATGCTTTAATTGCTCCAATGGGGAATCTTACAACAAAGAATCAACAACAAATTCCCATCATTGAAGAACCAAGTGATCACAACAATGAGACTCCTAGGTCATTCATTGGAGGTGGTTCAAGCAGTCAAGGTGGTCAACAGAGGTTTAATGTTCAATTGATTGATGATGATTCAGCCTCTATGGGAAATGAAAATGATCAAAGTGCTGGTGCAGGGCATGTTCAAGGGAGTGATGCACAAGCCCTAATGTTTATGTTCACTGAATCCTACAATGCATTTGTGGCCAAAAACTTGATTCACACAAGTGTAGTGCAGGATGATTTGGAACAAATAGATGCTGATGACCTTGAAGACATCGATCTCAAATGGCAAGCTGCAATGTTGGCATTAAGAAGCAAGAAACTGTACAATAGAACTGGTAGATCACTAGTTTCTGGTCCAAATGAGAGAATAGGATTTGACAAGTCCAAGGCTATCTGCTACAACTGTCAACAGCCTGGACACTTTGCAAGAGAGTGCAATATGCCAAGGAACTTTCAAGTCAATCAGTTCCAACAGCCTAGAAACCAACAACAATACCAGCAGAATGTGCATAGAAACAACAACCAGCAGAACTTCAACAATAACCAAGGCTTCAATCCCAACAACAACAACTTCCATCCAAACAACAACTTCAATCCCAATTTTAACAACCACTATCAGCCTCAGATGAACAACCAGCAGGGTTTGAATCAGAATCAAGTATATCAAATGAACAACAATCAGAATCAAGCTGTTCAAAACCCTGCAACTAACAACATTCCAGCAAACCAAAATCAACCAAGAAATCAAGGCAATGTGGCAGTAACTACTCAGCATGAGGGAAGCTTTGACTGGAGTAACCATGAGGAAGATATAGCAGATGATATCAGAAGAGCTAATGTGGCATTCATGGCCATAGACTCTGCATCTTCATCTAAGGTACATTCTGATCCTAATGCTGATTTACCTAAACTTGTCAATGAATTAAAAGAAAAGGTTGGTAAGCTGGAAAGTGAGTGTTTTAAGAAGCAAAGCATTATCAATGCTTATGAGGCAAGTGAGATTGTTAGTGAGGAAAGAATGAAAAGTTTGGAAGAGGATTGTATGAATAGCTATAGAGCTCAAACAAGATTCACAACTGAGATTAGTGGGTTGAAGAAGATAGTGATTGATGAAAAGGTGCTGAATACAAAGCTGCAAACTGAAAATGAATTCCTAAAGAACTTAGTTTCAACTGGAAACATTTGTGGAATTCTGAATAAAGTAAAAGAAGATGAAAAGTACAAGGCTGTTCCACCACCTTTCAACAACAACTTTATGCCTAAAGTTGACAAAGAGAAGAAAAGTGCTTATCTACAACAATTCAAAGATGTGTTTCAAGACAAAGAAGATGTTGCAGATTTGTACAAAAATGTTGAGGTGAGTGAAGATGGTGAATTTGTTATGAAGAAAGAACTAAAGCAAGAAAAGTCAATTGGTGTTCAAGTATCAAAAGATGATCTTGAGTCCATTGACTTAAATCTAGATGACTTGAGTGATTTAAGTGATCAAATCACTGAAGAAGAATTAATGGCATCACAAAGGGGAAGAAAATATAGAAAGCCTGAATCTGTTGATCAACTTCCAAAGTATCCTCCAGTTACACATAAAATGAAAGAATGAATGAGCAAATGAAAAGAGAACATGTTTCTTTTGACATTGGTGAAAAGAAGAATGTGTGTTACAATGCTGTCAGACCTCTAAGCAAAAAATTTTTGAAAAAATTAGAAAAGAACAAGAAAAAGAAGGTAAATAAGGAAGAAATGGATATAGAATATATTACTCATATTTATCCTATTTTTTCAAGTGTTGAAGACTTTGATGTGGGTGAGGTAGAAACTGTTGAGGAATATGAAAGAAGGAAGTCAAGATATAGAGAGAATGAAGATGATCAACCACTGAATTTGAAAAAGGTTGTCTTTGTTAAAGGGAATGTGGAAAGAAGTGACATCAGAATGGCTGAGTTTGTTCCATTCTCAATTGATTTTGACAATCTGAAAAACAAAAAGACAATTGGTATAAGAGAGCCCAAACCAAGTGAAAGATTCAGGAGACCAGAAGAACATGAGATGTTCAAAAGAAAGGCGTGGTGTAGAAAGTGTGATGAATATGGACACCATACTGATTCATGTAATGAGAGACTCAAGTTTCAGCCATTTCATGTCCCAAATGGAACAAAGTTTGGTCAAGACTTTGTTTTGTACAAAGAGAAGTATGCCATGTATTTGGGAAAGGGAAATGTGAATAGCATAGAGACAAGAGTTGAAGTGAAGGCTGAGACAAAGAAGAAGAAGCAAATGACTGAAAATGTGAGAAGAAGTAAATCACCTCAGAAGCAAAAGCAGGTGATAATGGAGAACCAGTCATTGAAATTTACCAAAAATACTCATTCAGTCAAATCTGATGAGTCACAAGAATCATCAGGCAGTGAGAAATCAAGAAGAAAAACTGTATATCAAAGAAAGAAACAAGCTGTACTCACTGGTGATGAAAAGTTCTTGTTAAAACATGGATATGAACCACAAGGTTTCACATGGAAACCTAGAAATGAAGCTAAAATTGAAGCTGTGACTGATGTAAGAGACTTGTCAGAAACTAAGGACTATGTCTTAACAGAGAAGATGACTGACTCAGTTAAGCTTAACAATTCAGCTTCACTTGTCAAGACACCAAGAGAGTGTGGATATGAAACTGACAAGTCTGATAATCTGGAGATCACTCATGAAGATCCTGAACCTACTACACTCACTTCCAAGCTGCCACTGAAATTGACACTGATAAATTGCAAGTTGATGAAGCTTGCACCTCATCACTTAACTAATCAAATCTCTCTTTGTGCAGGAACAGGCCACTCCATTGAATGATATATGGTATATGGATAGCGGTTGTTCTAGGCACATGACTTGTGACAAGAGGTCACTTGTGAACTATGAAGAGAAATATGAAGGTCCTGTTGCTTTTGGGAGTGATGAAAATGGTGGAAAGATTGTGGGTAATGGGATATTGACAAATGGGAAGGTGTCTTTTGACAATGTCTTTCATGTTGAGGGACTACAATACAATTTGTTGAGTATATCTCAAATGTGTGATAAGGGTTACAAAGTCAGTTTTGATGATTCTCATTGTTTCATCTTAAAACCTGAGTTTGTGATCCCACCTGAAATGATTATGATGATGGCACCAAGAAATGGCAACTTGTATGAGTTGAATATGAAAGAAGCTATTTCAAGAGGTGGTGCATGTTTTGTTTCCAAAGCCATTGAAAATGAGTCAAAATTGTGGCATAGGAAACTGTGTCATGTAAACTTAAAGAACATGAATAGACTGGTCAAGGGTGAACATGTGATTGGTTTACCTACAAGAGAATAAAAAATCCAGGTGTCTCAAATAACTTTGATGCAAATGTTCCGTTTGAAATCTTAACTTGGTTGTTGAACCATGATTTGGCTGTAATGCCTGTGCTTGAGCTGAGCTCAGAGGAGGAAGAAGGGGGTGATGATGAGAGTGCTGAAGGAGACTCTGATGATGATGTTGATGGCAATGACGGTGGAGATGGTTTGGAGATGGAGATTATGGCACCTGAACAGGGGGGGGCACAAAGAAGAACTTGAACAACCTATCCCTACACTACTACACTCACCACCACCAACCCCACCACATCAATCATCACCTCAAACCCTTACCCTAGACCAACCAGAAACATCCACACAACAATACTCACATCAATCACCAACACCACAAACCCCTACCACCAACCAACCTGATTTTGAACCATTTACTACATCAAACCCTACAAGTCCACATGATGATATGTTACAAAGAAATGCTGAGTTGATGTTTGAAAATGATGAATTGAAAAGACAAGTTGAGGAGGTTAGGGATGAGAATGATGAGTTGAGAAGAAAGAATGAAGAGATAACAAGTGAAAATGAAATGTTATTGAAAAGGTTAGCTGATGCTGAACTGATGATTCGAACCCTGGTGCAGGAGGTTGAGAAGACCTCAGCTGCCCCAAAACAGGGGGAGAATATGGATAATACTGATGTAAACATGGATGATGTTGAAAGGGTTGTTAGTATTGATGGCTTAAAAATGATCATGGATGAGTATGATGAAAGTGATGAAAATGAAGTAGAAGTGTTTGGAGAGGAAACATATGATAATGAAAATGTGTTAACAGAAGAATTGACTGAGATTATGGATGAAGAGATTAGTGTGGAGAATGTAAATGTGGATGCTGCTACTGAGGAACTAGAACACACTGAGCCAAATGATGATCAAGAAGCTAGTTCCAAGAGGGTAGAGCATGACTCTGAGTTGGAAAACTTATTTAGAGAAATTGATGAGTTTGGAAGTGATGAGCAAGAGGATGAAGAAGAGGTGAGAAAAAGGAAAGAAAAAGGAAAAGGTTTAGCAACTGATGATGAACCTATTGTATATGTTGAGAAGGATGTATCCTTTGTAGATACTGCTGCTGCTGCTCTTGCTGAGAAAGAAAGACTGATTAAAGAGTCAATGGAAAGGGAAGCAATTGCCCATTCCTTGACAGAAGAAGAGTTAGCACAGCAGGACTTATTGATCAAAGAAGCCAATGTATCAAAAGAGATATTTCAAGATGTGGCAGATCAAGAGGTGATTGAAATTTTGGTAAATCTGAACAAGAATCAAGAGTTTGATGACTCTTTGGGAAGGGTGGTCAGCAAGTTTCAGGAGCAACAATCTGAGACTGCTGAACCATCAACCAATGCAATGATTATACCTGAAGAAATTGGCGAGTCAATTGCAACTATGGCTGCCAAGAAATGGGTTGAACAAGTAAAAGAGGATTTGAGAAAGAACCCTACTGGTAACTGGCCAGAAAGAAAATTTGAAAAGACTTATCAAAGAAGGAAGAGAACTGCTGAGCAGGATGAAGCTGAAAGAGCTGATAGGAGGGGTGTATCGGATGAAAAGAATAAATGTTATGTGGAAACCCCAGAAGAGGATGAACCAATCAGGGCAATCCCCTTACAAACACTGAAACCAGGAGAAAAATTACCAGGGGTCCCTGATGTTAATGTTTCTGAACCAGAGCATCCTGCCTCTGATGAACCAAAAATAGATGCCATGAATGATCTATCTGAGGAGGAGGATGGATCTGAGGAGTCAGATGATGACAATAATGATAATCCTGATCAAGGAGGAGAGAAAGTTGGTACAAGCTCCACTGCTGAGACCCCTCAAGCTGAAAAGACTTATATTCAAATAGGGAACATTGAAATCAATGCAGAAGAGTTTTAAAGAAGATTGAGAGGAGAAAGAAAAATGCTGAGCATTATAAAACTTATTTGAAAGTTAGAGGCTATCCTGAAGCTGCCTTAGAAAAATACACTGATGACCAAATTCAAGATCTTTACAACAGTGAGAAAGAGATAGTATCAGAAAAATTTGTAAAACAGGATGATAAGATTGAGTTGGAAGAGTTAAAGAAGAAATATGATGGTATGTGTGGATACCTGATTGAGAAAGGCATGAAGCCTGAGGTTGTAAGAAATCTGAGTAGAGAGGCAGTATTTGACCAGTATTCCAAGAAGAAAGAGAAAGAATTAAAAAGGGTCTATACTGAGAGCTCAATCTTAAAAGAAACATCTGATGAGCCACCTGCCAAAAGAACAAGAAGACTCAGGACTGTGAGGGAAAAGGAGATGGAACAAGAAAAGACAACTGATCAACCTCTGATCCCTCAGCCAGAACAGCCTGAAGTTAAACCTGATGATGAACCATTTATGCCTTGGGAGAATGAGGAAATGATCAGCATCCTAAGAAACATAATGATAAACAAGAGAGGGATGACTGAAGCAGACTTTAATGTTTTGGAGAAAGAGGATTTGAAGACTCTTTTCTACCTGCAAAAAGATGAGTGGGAAAAGGCATTGAGGGAAGGAGAAAATCCCAGATATTATGCTGATGGCAGATTTGTACCTGCTGGACTAGCAAGAACTCCAGGAATGATTGTAACACCCCGCAACCGCAGCGGAAACGTAAACGGGATGCGACAGACACCTCTGATATCAACCACATTGTTTATAAAGAAAACTGAATGCATTAATATACTTCAAAATTACATTATCTCGTATTTCATTACCGTCTAGGTGATACACACATCATACCATACGATACATAATTCTATCTGTCATAATGTATCCTAACATCCCGCACGCAAATCTTACACACATCAAACACTTAGCACGTAAGCAATCAGTTCATCTTAATTGTATCTGAAAAGCATGTGAGAAAACGGGTCAACTACGAATAGTTGGTGAGTTTCACTAAGTTAAGTAAACGATGACAAATCATTATAATAATCATATATTAGCGATGTAATTATGCTGAGCCCCCAAGTGCAACCTCTGTTAACCCAGAGACACATCCCATAACCCCTGGGGACACTGTTAACCCAGAAACACATTTAATAACCTCTGGGGACACTGTTAACCCAGAAACACATTTAATATCCTCTGGGGACACTGTTAACCCAGAAACACTGTTAATACCCTCTGGGGACACTGTTAACCCAGAAACACATTTAATAACCTCTGGGGACACTGTTAACCCAGAAACACATTTAATATCCTCTGGGGACACTGTTAACCCAGAAACCCATTCAATAACCTCTGGGGACACTGTTAACCCAGAAACACATTTAATATCCTCTGGGGACACTGTTAACCCAGAAACCCATTCAATATCCTCTGGGGACACTGTTAACCCAGAAACACTGTTGCGGGACCTTACAATATTAACAACTCAGACATTTACCATCTTAGTACATTTCCGTACGATTCCCGTACAATAAACAATATATATAAATTCACGCAAATCCATGCGTTCAGTAAAATCCACGCAAATCCATGCGTTCAGAAAAATCCACGCAAATCCATGCGTTCAGTATGTACTTAAACATTTTGATAGAAACATGCTTCCCGCCCCGGGAAAATATTTAAAACAGTTCAGTAAAAAGGGGCTCGTGAAACTCACCTTAGCACATGCAATCAGGTAACAACAATCAACATCAGTTAACCCGTCCAATCTGTAACATGATCCCTACGATCATTACTATACAATTATTGTTTACATAATCTTTAACCTTATTAATTGGTACATCTGGGGACACTGTTAACCCAGTACTGTACCTGTTCCGGGGGCAATGTTAACCCAGACACACTTCTCCGGACTCAGATTGTGATGTCGTTTAGAGTTCCATGGTCACAATTACTATTAGTCGTTTTTTCTCGTTTTGCGTGCCTAGCACGGTTATTCGTTTTTATGTTTCAAAAATGAGTTTGGTAACACACGACCCGAAAATAGTCGTTGACTGATAGTTTAAGTAAAGTTGTGAAATTTGAGCTCGATTTAGACGCTTCGTTTGGCCGCGGGACCCGTTTCCGTCTTTAGCGTACCGGAAACTGTTAAAATATGTTAAAATTACTCAAATCATCTGAATTATTTTCGGATGATTTATTTTTACTTGTTTAATTCATTTATATGAAAATAGTTCATTTTTAGGGTTTTTATACACCAGTCAGCTCGCTTAAGCGAACTTCACCGGTTTACGCGTTTTAACTTTAAAAGTTTGATAATTAGCACAAATAATTATCCGTTCACTCTCGGATCTTGAAATTTTGCATAAATCACTTTTTAACAGTGGGGAATTTTATAAAAATATTTCCAGAATTAATTTCTATATTTAAAATTTATTTATCTATTTTTAAACACCATTTAAACACTAAATATGTCGTAAATACCAAACGATCTTAGAAAAATCCCAAATTTTTCCTGGATGTCCCCTGCCATCCACATAGTCCCCTGTAATTTTTCCAGAACCGAAATCTACTTTTACATGCCCTTTTTACTAAAACCGAGCTAGAAATTCCTAGAACTCGTTTAAGCGAAAAGACTACTTAGACTCCTCTAACGGACCTCAAATTTTGTGTGTGACTTATACATGATATGAAAAACTTATCTGAAATTTTCCAGAATTTTTCATGATATTTAACTATTTTTCACCATTTTTGGCCAAAAACGAGCATTAAATTCACCAAATATTCATCCTTTATCCAAAAATTACCAAAAATTCACAGAACTCATATTTTCATGTGTTTAACACCTTTGTAAAATTTCATGACCTAACTCTAAAGCATCAACAATCTGTCCAAATTTCCCAAAACCGAACATAACCGAATATACCTTTCGTTTTCCGCCACTACGAGCTACAAACTCGTCTTTCCGCCTTATCTACCACTAAATACAGAGCCTACAATCAACATACCACAATACCAAGCAAGTTACATTCACGATCAAGCCTCTTACACTATAGTTTCGGTTATGATATAAAAACAAAGGTTTTAACCGTAAAAATTCGTTCTTGGCTCGTTTAACTCCTTTCTTGGACCAAGATCCCTTGTATAACTTGTATACATCACTTGATCATGCAAGAATCGGTTTTCATCTTTGAAACCTCATTTTCTTGCAAATAAACTCAAGAAACGAATATGGAAACGTAAATAACTCCACCTTTACCTTGTTTTTCTTGCTACAATCTCGGGTTTTTGGATGAGGATTGATGAGAGTGGAGAGAATTTGGGTGTTTGTAGCTTGAAAAAAGAAAATGAAGCCAAGGGGAAACCCCTTTAGGCCGATCGGGATTTGAATGGGGTGGGGTGGGGCCCACTCCTTCATTCTTGGCCACAAACTTGGATTTCCGAAATCTGGATAATGTTTTGGATAATCTGGTTCAGTTCGTTTCTCGGTCAAATGTTTAATTCGGCTTAAAGCGAGGCTAAAACGTTCGTTTTTCTGCTAAAAATGAAATTTATATAAAACCGATTTAAAAACTTAAACCATGACATTTATTAACTTAAAACATCATAGTATTAATAATTGTGCATCTTTATCGGCTTGATCGATCATCTCTTGCTCGGTTTGGTATTAAAGGTTTCGTTTAACGTACCGACGCACTATTAAATCGAAATCCTTTTTCTGTGCTTTAATCCACTTATCCCGAAGCTTTAATACTTCGTAACATCACTAAATATCATATATCTCGTCTATAATTGAACCCTCGATCCATTCGGGTTTCAATAACTATCGATCGATTGATCGCATATTCAATACGGTGAATTATATATTCACGTACAATCAGTACCATGAACCATGTATTCTCGTATGATTACTATGGTAATTCATGTACCCGACATTAAATATGACGTAACTACAGTCTACCGGTTAGGGTATACCTGGTTTCGTCGGAATCGTTACATTCTCCCCCCGTTAAGAAATTTCGTCCTCGAAATTTTACACGCCCACTATCCCCTTTCGAGAGAAAGGTGGGGGGTTTTTCCTTCAGAATTCACCCTCGCGTTACCAAGTATAATCTGGTCCTCGCTGTGAATTCCACTTAATTTTAATCAATAAAGCTTGGTATGTTCAAACTGTTTAGTTTTCCCGTCTACTATCTCTACGGAATTAGTTATGATATCAAGCATGTCTTCTATGAGTACCTCTATTACTAGTACTTTCGTTGCCTCATCGCTTAGGCATTTTTCAATCCGTATACATGGCAAAACATCATGTATAGTACTTAGCCCCTGGAGTACTTTAATCGATAAACTAAATGACCAACCATGGAGATAGTTCTCATGGGGTCCAATATATTAAGAAGCTATTTTCGGTTTTGCCAAACCTCATATCACCTCCCTCTAAGGTGATGCCTTAAAATGCCTTGTCACCTCTATTCAGTGACAATGGTTTCCTTTGAACGTTGGCATAAACCCTTTGCCAATCACGCGCTGCTTTCAACTTGTCTTAAATATTATAAATCCGATTGGTTGTTTCTCGAATCAATTCAAATCTTATGGCCTGAGTGACGCCAAATTTCAATTTAACAACTTGGTGATAACTACTTCACCTATAGAGAGCCTCAAGCTCTCGATGCCTCCTTCCCCGCCTTCCAACAATGGAAGTAGGATGACTATTTTGATCTGAGATAATTGAAAATGGCACTCCACGACGAGATACCATTTCACCATCGGGAATTTGGGCAAGAATTCATTGTAATTTATTCCCACTATCATTGGCGAATTTTCTGTCGTTGTGGCGTTCCCTAGGGTTTTCGGTGTGCAGCCTTATCTCTTGCATCACTCAATATTCACCAACACACGTGACCATATCTTTCTCCAAACTCGACCATTAATAAAAATCCTTTCAGATATCCGTATCATCAATAGTCAAATCCGATCCCGGATGTATGGATTATTTCGATCTATGCGCTTCGTCAATGATTAATTCACGAAGGTCATGGAGGGTCGGGATCCAAACCCGATTTTTGAAGTAGAGAATTTAGTCCACGCACTGTTCGAAATTCTTCTCATTGCCGTAAAGTCCCTCCTTTTCCAATTGTTCCTCCTTCAACGTCTCACGTTGAGCGACTCGAATCAGGTCCGAAAAGTTCGGCTGGACTATCATCCCTAGCGCTCGCACTCGCAATGGCTTAACCCGACCTTTCCTACTCAAAGTGTCGGCTACGACGTTAGCCTTGCCGGGGTGATAACGGATGTTACAGTCATAATCGCTTAACAACTCGACCCATCTTCGTTGCCTCATATTCAGTTCTTTCTGATTGAATATGTGCTGCAAACTTTTATGATCGGTGAAGATGGTGCACTTCGTATCGTAGAGATAACGTCTCCACATTTTAAGTGCGAAGATAACCGCTCCCAGTTCTTAGTCGTGAGTAGTGTAATTTTTTTCTCGTGTACTTTTAACTGTCGGGAAGCATAGGCTATAACCTTATTATACTGCGTCAACACGCATCCTAACCCTTACGCGATGCGTCACAATACGCGACAAAACCATCGTCCCCATCGGGAAGGCTTAAAATCGGCGCTTGGCACAATTTTTAATGGTTTCTATCTTATTTGGATCTTTGTGAAATCTTTGTTGCTTTACAACATGACCAAGGGATTATGCCTTCTTTATTCAAAATCACATTTCGAAAACTTCGCGTATAGCTCCTCTTGCTTCAACACTTCCACAATTTTCTTAACCGTCGTTCGTGCTCTTCTTTACGTTGCAAATATATCAAAATATCATCAATGAATGCTATGACAAATTTGTCAAAATAAAGTTTATAGACTCAGTTCATGAGGTCCATGAACACTGCCGGCGCATTTGTTAGCCCGAGAGGCATAACTAAGAATTCATAATGGCCGTAACGAGTCCGAAACGCTGTTGTTGCAACGTCCTCCTCTTGGATTTTTCATTTGGTGATAACTATATCCAAGATCAATTTTTTTCTAAAAATAAATCGCCCCTTGCAATTGGTTAAATAGGTCATTTACTTCGAAGAAGTGAATACCAATTCTTGATCGTCACTTTATTCGATTCTCCCTAATCCATACATATCCTAACACTTCCGTCCTTCATTTCCCAAATAACACTGGTGCACCCCGTGGTGACTAACTAGGTCGTATAAAACCTTATCCAATAATTCTTGCATTTCGGTTGATGCAAGTCGGTAAGATGCTTAGCAACCGGGCTAGCTTGAGGCATTAAATCGATTCTGAATTCGACCTGTCGGGTTGGCGGTAATCCAGGAAGTTTTTCTGGGAAAGCTTCTGGATATTCGCGTACCATCGGGATATCTTCTATATGTTTCCTTTTAAATACTTTGGCAATCGCGTTTGTTAAATACACCATGTCTTCTTGTCGTAAATATTATAACATCTCAAGATGAGATTAGAGTGGTAACATAATACCGTACACTTTTCTCTGTATCTAATCGCTTCATCGTCCGAAAGAGAGCTTCTAATCATCTTCTTTTCCTATTTGATCTCAGCTTCATGTTGAGTTAGCCAATCCATGTTAACTATTACGTCAAAACTTCTTAACTTTGTTGGTCGTAGGTCAATAAGGAAAGGTTAATCGTTCAGAATAATAGGACAATTCCGAACAATTTAGTTAACCATTAGGGGTTTACCGTTAGCGATTCTACAGTATCGGGGTCTATAGTTTCACTAATCGGTATCTTTCCAAATGATAGGAGGTTAACAGGAACTAACTTCTATCAGTGACCATAAAAATATTACTGGAGTCTATTGAGTTAAAACTACAACATACTTAATATCACCTTTGAATCATGACGTGCTTTATTCGAATTCTCGGCTCCTTGCTTGATCAGAGGTTGATGCTTGTCCTGAGGTTCGTCTTCCAATGACACCTTGGTTCACTTTGGGCAATTTCTATTGAAACGTTCTGTACTGCCACATTCATAACAAGTACAACTGTTTGGCATAATTTGATTTCTTTGGATGGATTGTTGTTGAGGCTGTTGGGTTCGGAGTGGTTGTACACGAATGGGTTGGGGTTGCCGGTTCAGATGGCTTCAATTGGTTCTACAATTGGGGCATTACGTCCATCTTTACCACACCTGTGGCCTACTATCACTCGACATTCTTCTTCCTACTTATTCAAAGTCTATCTTGCACCATGCCTTTATCACTTCTCTTCTTTAACACTCGACGTCTCACCCAACGTCCTTCCAGTCCGCTTCCCATAGAGTCAAATACATCAATGCTGGCTTGTGACACCACCCTTCCAAAGGTTGTATATTTTACAGGATTGACTATACTCCTTATTGCTGGAGTTAGTCCCCAATATAGCGCTTGTTCCGCTTAGTTTCAGGAGTAATTAACCATGTTACCAGACATGACAATTCCTTCAAACAATTAGCGTGTTCTAAGTGATCAGCACACAACATTTCTATCTTCCATAACTCAGTTCCCAATCTTTGAACTTAATTACTCGAATAAAAGTGCTCTAGCACAAGAATTTCAAATTCTGACCATATCATCTGAGTAAAATTTTCTAACTATAATTTTGTACCATCGTGTTCCATCACGATACAACATAATCTACCAACATATCTGTAGCATATTTCACTACACAATGTTCTAGGCTCTTACCAAAATCCTTGACCATTTCGATCTTTTCTATCCACTCGCTAATCTATTCCTCCCTTTACCATCAGTAAACTATTAATAATTTCCTTAACACAACCGATAAACATATCCTTCATACCGGATCTAATTCATTACGACTACTATTCATGTTTAGTATATAACTAATACTTGTAGTCATAATAGCATTCGGTGGGACATTATCACTCTTAGTAATAACACTAAGAATTGAAATATTCATAATCATGTGATTGCTCGATCTGTAATTCTGTGATCACATTTGCATCAACACTAGCAGTGATCTGTGATACGACACTCGGTATCATTATCTGCTATCTTTGAGCAATCAACTGAATCATATCAATCTCCATCATTGGAGCTACTCTTTTTATGTCATTCTGCCGTACTCATCCCGTACGCAGTAATCAATACTGATCTCACCGTATAACTCGTTACCAGTTCAATCATAACAGTAGGTACACATACACACCAAATATTATCATACATATTACACATACCAGTATCTAGTATATATGTCCCACAAGTATAATAACATAGGGACTTAACCTGACGTCGATTAACTTTTAAATACGCTTCATAACCCTTGTCACCAACTGACATAGAGATCCTCTCAACAAAGATCAATGTTTAATATGCTTGATTTCAATATCCTCCTGCACGTCAGCATAACCGATACATGCTCGCCGTGAGCACCAAACGATTACATACCACGGAGTTATAATATCCGTGTTTATTCGTATATCCGGCATACACAATATACCTCCTACGAACGAACAACCAACTATGCTATAATGATTCCAACACTTCCTTGTGTTTAGGTAATCATTCTATTCGAGCATACATGGGTGTAAACATCTAACGGATGTAAGGATAACATAGGGAGTTGCCAGGTTCAAGGTAATTGCGCAACATGGGTTGCCTTCAAATATTATTAATTACTATTATGGGAAACTCTACACTTGCTCAGTCAATGTCCTCAGGCGTTCTAGGTTCGTTGAAATCGGTAATTCTCGATCTGGAGGGGTATGACTCATATGTTTGAGAGTGAGAAATACATATATATATTTCTATATATTATTTTTATCTGCTGATTAATTATCAAATTTATTATTATCATTATTTTATTTATATATTTACCTTAATGGAATAAGAATGGGTTCAGGTACGGATCCGTCCGTACGTGAGGGTCGACGGTTCGGGTGAACATCCGGGGTTATTAGGATATACGGTACCGGTGTTGGTAAGGTAAGGGATTCATCAATTTTGGTTGGGAGTGACGGTTACTAGATATTTCTGGTTAATGTCAAACGGAAGGTCTAACTTGGTGCTATCATAGCTGTGACCCGATAAGTCAGGCTTATCATCAACCGATGCTCTAGAAATTTCAGCATCCTCGGTACTTTTATTATTTCATCCCCCGGTTCCTTATCCGGGGTCCTATTTCTCAATACTTGTACCCACAATATACTCACATATATATATACACCTTAGCACGTATCAATAATATTATATACTTTACACATATGTTGCCATTTTTACCTATTAATGTACCCAGTGATTTCCTCTGAATTCCCTCGTGCAGACAAGTCTGTTATTATGTTCCGGACCATAATAACTCACTTGTTCGACCGAGTTCATCCCGATACTCGTCACTATCTATTATTAGTTGATATTCAGATCCTATAATACTTGAGCTACTGGTTATATTTTAGGTATCTTTTAAAGACATCCTAATTCTTTATAACCAATGGCTCTGATACCAACTTCTGTAACACCCCGCAACCGCAGCGGAAACGTAAACGGGATGCGACAGACACCTCTGATATCAACCACATTGTTTATAAAGAAAACTGAATGCATTAATATACTTCAAAATTACATTATCTCGTATTTCATTACCGTCTAGGTGATACACACATTATACCATACGATACATAATTCTATCTGTCATAATGTATCCTAACATCCCGCACGCAAATCTTACACACATCAAACACTTAGCACGTAAGCAATCAGTTCATCTTAATTGTATCTGAAAAGCATGTGAGAAAACGGGTCAACTACGAATAGTTGGTGAGTTTCACTAAGTTAAGTAAACGATGACAAATCATTATAATAATCATATATTAGCGATGTAATTATGCTGAGCCCCCAAGTGCAACCTCTGTTAACCCAGAGACACATCCCATAACCCTTGGGGACACTGTTAACCCAGAAACACATTTAATAACCTCTGGGGACACTGTTAACCCAGAAACACATTTAATATCCTCTGGGGACACTGTTAACCCAGAAACACTGTTAATACCCTCTGGGGACACTGTTAACCCAGAAACACATTTAATAACCTCTGGGGACACTGTTAACCCAGAAACACATTTAATATCCTCTGGGGACACTGTTAACCCAGAAACCCATTCAATAACCTCTGGGGACACTGTTAACCCAGAAACACATTTAATATCCTCTGGGGACACTGTTAACCCAGAAACCCATTCAATATCCTCTGGGGACAATGTTAACCCAGAAACACTATTGCGGGACCTTACAATATTAACAACTCAGACATTTACCATCTTAGTACATTTCCGTACGATTCCCGTACAATAAACAATATATATAAATTCACGCAAATCCATGCGTTCAGTAAAATCCACGCAAATCCATGCGTTCAGAAAAATCCACGCAAATCCATGCGTTCAGTATGTACTTAAACATTTTGATAGAAACATGCTTCCCGTCCCGGGAAAATATTTAAAACAGTTCAGTAAAAAGGGGCTCGTGAAACTCACCTTAGCACATGCAATCAGGTAACAACAATCAACATCAGTTAACCCGTCCAATCTGTAACATGATCCCTACGATCATTACTATACAATTATTGTTTACATAATCTTTAACCTTATTAATTGGTACATCTGGGGACACTGTTAACCCAGTACTGTACCTGTTCCGGGGGCAATGTTAACCCAGACACACTTCTCCGGACTCAGATTGTGATGTCGTTTAGAGTTCCATGGTCACAATTACTATTAGTCGTTTTTTCTCGTTTTGCGTGCCTAGCACGGTTATTCGTTTTTATGTTTCAAAAATGAGTTTGGTAACACACGACCCGAAAATAGTCGTTGACTGATAGTTTAAGTAAAGTTGTGAAATTTGAGCTCGATTTAGACGCTTCGTTTGGCCGCGGGACCCGTTTCCGTCTTTAGCGTACCGGAAACTGTTAAAATATGTTAAAATTACTCAAATCATCTGAATTATTTTCGGATGATTTATTTTTACTTGTTTAATTCATTTATATGAAAATAGTTCATTTTTAGGGTTTTTATACACCAGTCAGCTCGCTTAAGCGAACTTCACCGGTTTACGCGTTTTAACTTTAAAAGTTTGATAATTAGCACAAATAATTATCCGTTCACTCTCGGATCTTGAAATTTTGCATAAATCACTTTTTAACAGTGGGGAATTTTATAAAAATATTTCCAGAATTAATTTCTATATTTAAAATTTATTTATCTATTTTTAAACACCATTTAAACACTAAATATGTCGTAAATACCAAACGATCTTAGAAAAATCCCAAATTTTTCCTGGATGTCCCCTGCCATCCACATAGTCCCCTGTAATTTTTCCAGAACCGAAATCTACTTTTACATGCCCTTTTTACTAAAACCGAGCTAGAAATTCCTAGAACTCGTTTAACCGAAAAGCCTACTTAGACTCCTCCAACGGACCTCAAATTTTGTGTGTGACTTATACATGATATGAAAAACTTATCTGAAATTTTCCAGAATTGTTCATGATATTTAACTATTTTTCACCATTTTTGGCCAAAAACGAGCATTAAATTCACCAAATATTCATCCTTTATCCAAAAATTACCAAAAATTCACAGAACTCATATTTTCATGTGTTTAACACCTCTGTAAAATTTCATGACCTAACTCTAAAGCATCAACAATCTGTCCAAATTTCCCAAAACCGAACATAACCGAATATACCTTTCGTTTTCCGCCACTACGAGCTACAAACTCGTCTTTCCGCCTTATCTACCACTAAATACAGAGCCTACAATCAACATACCACAATACCAAGAAAGTTACATTCACGATCAAGCCTCTTACACTATAGTTTCGGTTATGATATAAAAACAAAGGTTTTAACCGTAAAAATTCGTTCTTGGCTCGTTTAACTCCTTTCTTGGACCAAGATCCCTTATATAACTTGTATACATCACTTGATCATGCAAGAATCGGTTTTCATATTTGAAACCTCATTTTCTTGCAAATAAACTCAAGAAACGAAGATGGAAACGTAAATAACTCCACCTTTACCTTGTTTTTCTTGCTACAATCTCGGGTTTTTGGATGAGGATTGATGAGAGTGGAGAGAATTTGGGTGTTTGTAGCTTGAAAAAAGAAAATGAAGCCAAGGGGAAACCCCTTTAGGCCGATCGGGATTTGAATGGGGTGGGGTGGGGCCCACTCCTTCATTCTTGGCCACAAACTTGGATTTCCGAAATCTGGATAATGTTTTGGATAATCTGGTTCAGTTCGTTTCTCGGTTAAATGTTTAATTCGGCTTAAAACGAGGCTAAAACGGTCGTTTTTCGGCTAAAAATGAAATTTATATAAAACCGATTTAAAAACTTAAACCATGACATTTATTAACTTAAAACATCATAGTATTAATAATTGTGCATCTTTATCGGCTTGATCGATCATCTCTTGCTCGGTTTGGTATTAAAGGTTTCGTTTAACGTACCGACGCACTATTAAATCGAAATCCTTTTTCTGTGCTTTAATCCACTTATCCCGAAGCTTTAATACTTCGTAACATCACTAAATATCATATATCTCGTCTATAATTGAACCCTTGATCCATTCGGGTTTCAATAACTATCGATCGATTGATCGCATATTCAATACGGTGAATTATATATTCACGTACAATCAGTACCATGAACCATGTATTCTCGTATGATTACTATGGTAATTCATGTACCCGACATTAAATATGACGTAACTACAGTCTACCGGTTAGGGTATACCTGGTTTCGTCGGAATCGTTACAATGATGAAAATGTTAATTGAACTGGAGGCTGCAGGACATGACATGGTGGAGATAGCCAACCTTCCTACTGAGATGGTGGAAGCTATGTATGTGAAGACATTTAACTTGGGACCTCAAAAGCCCAAGAAATCAATTCCATTCAGACCTCCACTCCATCAAAGATTCCCAAGAGGAAGAGGCCAAGGAGGAAGAGGAGAATTAAGCAGCTTAGTACAACAAAGAACAAGACCACAATCTGGTGTGGATCTACCAAGAGAGCTCTACTATGATTCAGTAACTGATACTTTGAAGGTGATTATGGAAAGTAGGCAGTTGAGGGAAATTATTGTGAGAAGTGACTTCAGAGAATACAATGAAGAACAACTGAGCAGAATGGAGTCACTTCATCTTTATGATTTCAGGGACAGAAGCAGATCTACAGGGAGACAAATGAATGACTTATCTAAATACCTGTATGAGCAAGCTGGAAATGGGTTCAGATTCTTAAAAGACAACATAAGCAGAGGTGTAGCTTCAATGAACAAAGCAAGAAGATCTGCAAAGGTAAAGAAGATGGATATTGCTGAAAGAAACTTTAAGATGTATGTCAGAGATGAAGACCCACTGTCCAACATGAGTAAGTGTATAAGTTTGAGAAGAAGAATGAAAAGGCCAAACTACACTGTACAGAAGAATGGCATCATTGCTCAAGTTGAATACAAGGAAAATGGAGAATATGCATTGATGAATTCTGATGGAAAGGTGCTGGCTGTGATAAAGAGAGATGCAGATCTTGCTTGCTTGCACAATGAAGATCTAGCTGATATTAGAGACTTGGTGATACCAGAAGGACACACTCACTACCAAGTGCTCAATATCTTCAGAGAAAGAGCAGCATCTGTAATCCAGCTGAGTAGACAAGCAGCCTACAATGAAAGGAAAAGACAAAATAGATAGAATAGGCTTTGCTTTGTAATGTCTTCGGACAAACTTTTGATTATGTAATTTTGTTTATGTAATTTGATTATGAAATTTGGTGTGTATTTTGCTAAGTATAAGTAACCATAGAGTGTTTTGGGTCAGCTGAGGTGTTCCAATCTAGGGGGAGATTGTTGGGTCAAGAGTTTGACCCAAATGAGGAGATTTGACCTAAACGAAGAATTTGGAAGATTGGAATCTTCTCAACCTCCTCAGAAACTGCTAAGTATTGAATCCGAGCACACCTTGGACCTTCGAGTAAGCTTTTACTTAGCCGAGTACGAGATTTTGCCTCCTGAGCAAGGTTTAATTCAAATAGTCTTCTTAAGTGGATATCCGAGCAAGGTATGCTTTTTGGTGATTTCCCGAGTAAGGTTCATTAATTTGGCATATCCGAGCAAGGTTCACTTTGTTAAGCAGGGTTGTTCTTCAAGACCAAGTATTTTACTCTTCCGAGTAAGGTATGGTCACCAAGTCCAAGAAGCCAAGTAATTGGAAGACCGGGCAAGGTATTCTTTAATAATTATGGTCCGAGTATACTTGATGAGTTAATAGAATATCTTTAAGTTATCTCGAGTAAGGTTCTGCTCAAGTAAGGTATGTACTCCCGAGTACGCCTTGTCAATAAGTTGTTCAACTGACAATGAGCCGAACAGGATCATAGAAGAACAAGGTTGCTCGTAAGGATTTGTCGAGCAAAGTTTGATGAGTCCTAGAAGATTGAAGTCTACTCGGTGAATATTTTACTTGGTAAAATATTCTTTAAGTAAAGTCTACCCGGAAACTGATTCCGAGTACACTTCTATGTTTACCAAGTCTGAAGGAAGGCCGAGTACACTGCGTACTCGGAGACTGAAGTTTAATGAAAAGCCTACCCGGAAGACTTGTTTTACACTTAGTATATTTTTGAATATGTAAATTGAATATGTACTATCGAATAGGATTTCTAGAAGGAATGACAGCTGTCCTAGGTTGGCAGGCCTATAAATAGAATAATTAGGGCACGCCGCAAAAAACACGAGAAAAAAAGGAGAGCACAATACGGATAAGACCGACACATTAATTGAGAGAATATTTTGTGTGTGACGGCTGTCCTAGGATTCCTTCTAAACCCCAATCGATTATCCTTTTGTATGATTAACATTATATAAATGGAAATCTTTTGAGTGAATCCGGTGTGTGTCTTCTGTCATTGAATATTCATTGCAACCGTATGTTTGTTATTGATTCCGCCTTTAACGAACGGTCATCTTTCTAAACATAGTAACCCGTCATTAACTCGCTTGTCAACACGATTAATTTTGTGTGAGTTATGACATGATTGATTAAGATCCGATCCGAATCGACCATCCAAAGTTGGGACCTGACACTTTCCACCCGAAAACAACCAAACGAACTGTTTTTTAGTAAACTTTTAACCCGAAAACAAACAAACGAACCGTTTTTAGTAAACTTTTTGATATACATCTATTTATACATCTCGAATCCCTTGTAAAGTTATATTTATTTAATTTTTTGAGTTCGGTTTAGTTCGTGTTTCGTTTATCTTTTATTAATTTAGGTTTTGAGTCTGGTTTATTTGATGTTTATCGTGTTTTATATCTTTTGGTGTCTTACATGTTAAATATAATTCTTTTTATCATTTCATGTGAATTTTAAGTTCGTTTTGCTCGTCAATGATTACATGATTGCTTCACTTAGTGTTTGATTTGTTTTCTTTATAGAATCATGGCTTGAGAGTTAAGGAAAAGAAGTTCTAGAAGGTTCCCATCGTTGCTTGGAGTTCAAGGAAGAGATCTAGCATGATTTAGCATAAAATAATCAAGAAAATTCGTGACCCTCCCCTAACACACGCCGCGTCGCGCGACCGGGGAGGCCAAGGCCCGTCGTGTGGCGCTACTCCCTCTGACCAGCCAAACTTTGCAAACAAGGCCCAGCTCGCATTATATATATTATTATAAACCTAGCTGAAGGGAGAAGTTGTTGCAGCCGATTTCGCAAGGAAGAGAGCCAAGATTGAAGGTGTTTTTGAGGCTAGGAAGAGAGAAGATCATAGAGCTTTCATACGGGTTTTCAAGGGTCGATTAAGACGGGTTCTCTCGTTCTTTTTCATTGTTTTTGTTCACTATCTTTCATGATTTTACTCTTTGTTCTTGGTTCTAGTTATTTGTCTTTGATTATGACTATGCTAGGCTAGACTTCATGTCTACCTAGGTTTGATGAACATGTTTGATGCTTGATTCTTGCTTTGGACGATTGTTTTGATTACGGTTTTGTTGATTTAATAGTAAAGACTTTATTTTGTTTTCATGATGCATATGAATATTTGTTATCTTGATTGATTGTTAACTATTGCTTCACATAGATCTTTTATATCTTGATTTTTTTCTTTAAATTTAGGGTTTATGTTTAATCATTACTTGGTGTTTTGATTATTGTGACTGAATATGCCTATTAGATCATAGAAGCTTGTTGATAGTTGGTTAGGGTTATAATGTTCTGCTAAATTCCAATAGCTGTAAGGTGAGGAGTTGTTCATGTGTCTTGGTTAATCGCATTCTAGGTTAGATAAGTGACAGTATTCTTTCTTGGTTATTGTGTTGATCCTTGTTCATGATGTCGTGTTTAGCTTATCAAGTTATCTATGGTTTAGTGTTTCGTGAGATTACTTGCTTTAGATACTATTAATTAACCAACTGTGAGGAAATCAATACAACTGATTGCTTAATAATCTAATAATTATGTGGGATTTCGTTTGATTCAGTCAAGGGTCCTTTAGGGTTTGTTATATGAATATGTTTAGAAATCAGTTTCCATATCATGTTAGTTGTTCATTGCTTGATGATTGTTGATACATGAGATTCTTGCCTAGGTAGATTCCTTCTCTTATTGGTTTCGATCTTTTGCTTTATTACTTGTTTCTAGTTTAATTGTTTATTTACTTTTTTAGTTTAATATTAGTTTAAAAGTCCCCCTTAAAACATTAATAATAAATAGTCGTGTCGTAAGTCGAGTCTAATTAGTTAATTTACGTAATTTATAGAGTCATGTGGGTTCGATCAACCGGACTTACTTAGCTTTAGTACAATTGATCGGTTCACTTGCCGGTGTTTGTGTAGTTGAGTCTTAAGTCTAGTTTTTATTACTTGTTTAATTTGGTTAATATTTAATTAACTGTTTTTAGCACATCACTTTTCACCCGAAAACAACCAAACGAACCGTTTTTTAATAAACTTTTCACCCGAAAATAAACAAACGAACTGTTTTTTAGTAAACTTTTCACCCGACAACAAACAAACAAACCGTTTTTTAATAAACTTTTCACCCGAACTGAACCCGGAAACAACCAAACGAACTTATATATTCCACTTTTTTATATAAACTTTTCACCTGAACCGAACCCAACCACCCGAACCCGAACCCTAACCACCTGAACCCGAACACAATGAAGACAAACATTTGTTTTATATATATAACACGAACACAAAATACATATAACAAAACACCCGAATTATAAACTTCGGGATTTTACTTACATAACATACATATAACTTTTCACCCGAATTATGAACTTCAGGATTTTACAACGGTAGGAGACGCGGCCCAAAATCCCACCTCCGGTGGAAGTTTATTCGGTTTTGGTCTGCAAATGTGACCAAAAAGCAAACCGAAATAGCACGATTCCAGACTCGGAATCGTAGATTAACATCAATCGGGACTCCAAAGAGAGCCCGATTGAAGTTCAAGTTAATGATTAGGACCATTATAGAGGTGCGACGGGAGCCGGGTGCGACGGTGGAGACGGTGTTGGCTGAATGAGGAGTCGGACGGGGAAGTGGCTACGGTGGAGGTGGCTATAGTGGATGGTGTTGGATGAAAGGAGGTATATATATTTAGAGAGAGTGTGTGTAGAGGAAGGAAGTTGAGAAGAGTAAGGAAAGAAGGAAGGAATGGAGGAAGGAGTGGTGGGGAAAGGGAGAAAGAGTATGGAGGAAGAAGATAATACCCGATGGTCGGACTGCCATTTTTCCCGGCAAGCTGGTTTTTCGAAGCTTTTGAAAAACTTAATAAACAGAATGGCACAGACTGACCCGCGAATTTTGTATTTGTAAAAAGTCTAAAACACCCTCCATCTCAACGGTCATTAACGAAAATATGTAACGGAAGGGCACAGAATGACCCGCCAAAATAACACAGACGTGCAACATGCGCAATTTCGTTTTCAGTGGCTATTCCATCCACCGACGATATAACCCAGGGAGGCAAATTAGAACTTTTTCTATTTAAAAAAAAACAAAATTAATTTAAACAATATATATATACATATACCTCATATCCATTTCATACACTACACATAACCAAATTCTTCAAAAAAAATAACAAAAATAAATCCTAGAAACAACCCGAACCACCCATTCGTTCCTTTCGGTCAATTCCATGGTTCGCAAAACCAACCGAACGTAAACATGCAATAGAACCCGAACACCCGAAACTAACCGAACCTAAACTATCAGTTTCTTTTTCCTGACCCGAACTTAAACATGTATGCCAACTACCTCATGCCGGCGTTCGGGTCTACCCAACCGGAGCCGGGGCCGGTGACGGTGTCGGAGACTCAAATGACACAGGCCTCCGGTTCAAGCCAAAAGCCGACCCATAAACACAAAAAAACAACCGGGGGAGCCGATGGGCACAACGTGATCCTTACACGCAATGGACCGAGGAGGAGGAATTAGCCCTCGCAAGGGCTTGGATCGTCGTTTCGGAGGATCCCGACGTTGGTAAGTTTTTTAATATTAACTATTTATATAACTTTATTTAGTGTTTATTAAAAATGTATATTAATTGTGACAAATAATTTTAATTTGTAGCTAACTTACAAGTCGTAGAGATATTTTGGAGGAAAGTATTTGAAGCTTGGCTCACGCTAACATGTAAACCCGGAGACTACTGGGGTATAGAAACGGTTCAAGCCCACTGGAAAGCCCACATGTCGCAATTCGCCCCAATTTGCAGCGTCTCCACTACACACAGCCTAAGATTTAATTGCAGTTGGGTAAGGTTAAGTACAACAAAAATAAAAATGGTGAGAAAGAATCCAATCCATTGATCGAAATTCCCTAAAGTAGGGGAGACTGTAACAACTCAGTTTTTCCAATTTATATTACCCGACCCGTTTTTATAGTCGGGAAGTTATTGTCAATAAAATATCTCGTTTATAGAGTTATTTAATTATTATAATATTATTGTTTAATTATTTATTTAACATATATACAATAACTTTCAAGATTATTCAATTTCAACCCAAAACTAACCTATAACCTTTTATGCTTCCATCCCTAATCTTCAAGGACCAAAGTGCAAAATCTGGTTATTATATTATCATGACCTGTATCCAGGATCCAATTACCAAACCCTGACCCTTTTTACATACTTGTATACCCGTTTAACATGTTTGAGCCACAATTCCCATCACCAATTTGGAAATTGAATCAAAAGATTTGTTAACCTTGCCATAATCAGTACACCGACACATCTAAGTATGTAACATTGATAAATTTGATTCTTATTGCTCGTCATACAAAGCGTCATACCTCGTAATAAATATATATCATAACAAACATCATAATACAATTAAACATACAGATTAACCTTTATACGATCACCATCTAAACCCCTAAGCTAATTGCATCGTTACTTATGCCAAACACCTTTTTATGGATCGCCCTTGCGTCGTCAGCCTTTTCACACTTCAATTCGTCTTCGTTTAAGGTAACTAATTTATGCATTAAGATCTTCTAAATCTGTACAGCAATAGCCCTATGAGTAATTAAACAAAAATCCAATGGTTTGACAATTCATGATTTAGGGTTCATAGGATTTGGGGTTTTTCTGGCTTGCTGTATTTAATTTACTATTCTGAACTTTAAACAATCAGACGTTTCAGCCCAGTTGATTGTGGGGTGTACATTAACTCTTTGAGCCGGCCACCAGTCGCAGGTTCAAGTCCCAAACGTGCCAGTTTTTATTCTTTTTATTTTTTTCAATGGTTTTGATGGTTTTTGATGTTTATAGCAAATTATAATTAATATTATATATTAAATAAACATTTTTTACTAAACCAAAATTAGTAGGTTAACGTTTCTTTTAAATTAATCTCGTGTCAAAGTTTTCGTATATATATGTGTGTGTGTGTACATATATATATATATACATATATAGGGGATGGATCATGCGAGAAGTGGTATTACAACGAGAAGTGCGAGAAGTGAATCTCATCCATTGATTACACACATCAATGGTTGAAAAGAAAGGATGACATTTTTGTAAATTTCTTGATAATGTAATATGATGTTTGCTATTAAAAAAGGCAAAATCGTCACAATTTTTAGGATTAAAATCTGTAACTTCAGTAATCCCTAGTTTTATTCCGTTGTTTCACTCCCAAACCGCTCGTCAAATTCATCTCGCGAAATCCGTCTACGAAATTGCAAATGATACAAGGAATCGATTACCTTAGCTACACTAATTTGAAAGTGTATAGGAGTCGACCATCAGAGCTAGATATTAGGTTCTTCTCAACCAGAATTGGGGGTTTTTGTAAACCTAATCAGTGACGAAAAAAAGGAAAAGGATTTGAGGTATGTAGGCAAATTTTGTGTTGTTTGTTTCAATTAAAGTAAATATAAGCTAAAAAAACATCAAAAATAAGGATTTTATTATGTGTTTTTGTTACAGAAGGTGCGTATTTCACAATTTTTTTTCTTTGAAATTTGTTTGTTGTTTTTTTTTTCAACTGAGTTGTAAAGTTGTAATAAAAGAGTTCCATACCCAACGTTTGGTAAATGGAATTTTACAAACCTTGAATACATCAAAGTGTATTACAATGTTTTATTAGTAATAGGTTTGATTATTCAAGAACATCAATCGCATCAAAGGATTCCTTCACATCGTATTAAAAACCAAAGGAGGAAGGATTTCTTCACAAAGATGGTTTTGTTCTAGGGTTTATGTCACACCCCACTTTAGGGCTTAGGCGTGTGATCAATAGTTGGTACATGTTTTGTAAATACATCAGAGTTGTAGGTTTTATTTCAGCTGAAGTCTTTAAATAAAATATTATTACTTTGAAAACTTATTAAACACTCGGGTTTAAATACCCGTTCATCGTGTACAATACATTTCTTTAGAAAACATAATTTATAATATTTTCAAATAAAATATCTGAGCCATCAGATAGCATCTAATGACTATAACTCCAGTCTTCTATTCCTCCTTGCTTGTATATTCTAACCTTTCTTGTTTCCCTGTGACATGGGGGAAAATAGGTCAGCACGAAGCTGGTGAATAACGCTGACTCTAAAATATCTTTTTCAATACCTTTGTGAAACCAACAATAATACCTATGTGACTACTCAATAGGCACCCAACTAAATTGGGATCAAATTACCATAAGTACCATGTACAATTAATTATATACACAATATCATTTCTCTGAATAGTCCCGTAGACCTTCAGAGGCATGTTGATGATATGCATGGCCTCGGGGAAATGCCGAGTCACCATGTATGTTTGAATCCAGACACATGTATACTCTTAATCAGAGTGTCCGTTTATTATTATTGTACACAAAGTTTTTAAACCATTCAGACTCATTATAAAAGGTTTGGGGCGTATTCACCTTTTCTGTTTATAATCAGTTTCTGTTACTGATTCCTGTTGTTTTCTGATTCATTCTTCTTGTTTTGTTACCTCGGACCTATCGTACGAGAATAACATTTTGTATAAATAACTAGATCAACGATCTAGCTTCAGATCTTTAGTCCGTTTCGTATAGCATTAACCTTGATAAAAAGCATTTGTTTATAAAACATTTGGACCTTTAGTCCCTTTCTTTATTTATCAATCATATGCTACGTTTCTTCTTCAAGAAGAAACGTCTATACATTATTCTATGAATATCATATTTCTTAATAATAAAGAAATACTATTTATTTATATCCCTTGAATAAACTTGCTTGCGTTTCTTAATCAAGAAGAAACTATATTTTACTATAACCTTTGCTTAAGAAAAGTTATTTTATTCTTAATCGTAATCAAGGTTTGGCTATAACTTCGACTATGGTCTAAGCCATTTATAATAATAAAATAATAACTTAGGCAGAACCCCTTACCTCGCATGGGTATTCGGAGTTATATATTCCTAAGCTTATACGGGCAGCACTTCTACTCTATGCACATTTATAGAGGCGTTCTTGATCAACTCTTTTTGGCACGCAAATCGAGGCAATGTTTGGTCACCGGGTCATGCACGTACTTCGAGACGGAATGTCGGGTTTCTTGAGTGGCACACACTTCGAGGAAACACCGGGTTTTGGCACGGATTACGAGGTTCGGCATGCCAAACGATACTTGGCACGCAAAACGATATAGAGAGAGAGTGTAATTCTAGAGAGAGTGGAGATGTGTGTGGGGGAAATGAGCCCGTGGCCCTCCCTTTTATAGCCATTTTTGGATCCCATCGCGGTACGCGATGGGTCCTACTTCTCCTGCCGTCGCGTACCGCGACGGCTCCTTTTCTGAAATCACGCCACGTGGCCTGACACGTTCTGCCACGTGTCATGTCGTGCTGCCACATATCACCTGAGTGTGACACGTGTCTCCGAGTCATCATGGCCCATCGCGGTACGCGATGGCCGTCCTCTTGGACTCATCGCGTAGCGTGATGGGTCCCTGAATATTATTTTTCATTTTCAGTCCCTTGTCTTTTGTAGCTTGTCACTTATGGTCTAATTCTCGTTGTCCAAAAATACTAAGGAGGCTCATAAAACGGCTCGCGGCGATGCGAGCGTGTGAAGTGCAAAGCGCGCCATTAAAGCGCCACATTGCGCCCTTCGCCATCGTCCTCGCCCTCGCCCTCGCCCGAGCGCGTGCGCGTCGGGTGCTACGCACCCTCCGCTAGGACCACTTGGTGCATGATATTCATAAAATAATATTACTATGGAAAATCTCTTCCTTATTAAGAGCTTCCATTTCTTTACAACTTCCCATGTGGGATGGATTTCATTTTCCTTATTTATATCTTAGTGGAATACTTCCACTTTCTTACATCTTCCAATGTGGGATGAAATTTCTTTCATGTAAGTAAACTTAATTTAGGAAATATATTTTATTTCCTTATTTTTCTTATATTTCCTTATTTAATATTTTCTTATAACTTGTCTTGATATTATTTTTGATTCCTCAACTTTCCTAAGTTGTCAAATTTGGATCAAAATTTTAGGGATGTTACAGTTTACATCTATGAAGCATATGTAAAATGTGTAGGTAATTTTTAATATGTGTAGTGCTCTTTAAGTTTATGTGTAAGTTCATGTCTGATTATGTGTAGAACTATGTGTAGGTAATTTGAAATATACCTAGGGCTTTGTAAGTTCATTCTAACTATCTACAGGTAATTTAATCTGTGTAGGGCTCCGTGAGTTCATGTGTAAGTTCACGTCTAATTATGGGTAAGTAATTTGCAATATGTGTAGGGCTTTGTACGTTCATGTGAAAATCGGCTCATCATTATTTTCTATTATGTTTTGATTTTCAAAATTAGTCGATGGTGGTCATTTTGATGCCGAGAATAAAAGAAGGCCGAAAGCAGAGAAGTGTAAACACCCTTAGATCTCATATTTTGGGGCAGACTTTAATAAAAAAAATCTCATTATTATTGTGTATGTACTTTGTTAACTGTGTAGGTTCAGTATGTTTATTGTGTATATACTTTGTTTATGTGTAGGTTCACATACTTATATATATATATATATATATATAGTATATTTCTTAAAGGGTTGTATGATGTATGTTGAAAGCTTTATTTGTGTAGGATGTTTTAGAGTTTTTTTTACTGTGTAGATTTACAGGTTTGTGTGTGGAACATTTATATGTTGGGAATAAGGGTGTTATATGTAGGTTTTATTGTATTGTATAATGTCTTTGTGTATGCTGTAAATTTATATATTTAGTTTTTTATGGTAAATTTGTTGTTAAGTGTTTTTGTTATTATGTGTAGATCATGATATTTTATAAAATTCGTAACAGAAATTTTTTATTGAAATTTCTGGCTTGTCATATATTAATGATTGTATATTTATTATGTCAGGTGTATGATGTTTGGTTATGTGGAATATATGCTCTTTAAAAATTTGGCATTTAAAGATTTCACAATCTCAAAATCGAGGGTTGGGTTTGGTGAAACACAATATCAATCGCATTATGAATGACAATGCGACTAAAATCACATAGCCAGCTGTATATGAGGGTGTTGCGATGTTGCTTAGATTACAAATTTGAATGTAAAATGTTTGTAAACCGTATGAGTATTAGTGTTGATTAAAATTACATAAGTTGCTATTTTCGAATTTGGTTAGTGCTAACCAGGTTAATGCATAATTTTAATAGAGAATTGCACTATTAAATGCACATTTTGTTGGAATGGTCATGTTGTATGTATGGTTAAGCGACATAAATACAAGATTTATGCAGGTTAAATTAAGGGAAATAACATTACTTTGTGTAAGTTATATGTGTAACAAATTAACTTATTAATATGTTAAATTATTATGATATGTTATTATGAGGTTGGATATTTAAAAACGTGTATTACACACACTGGTTACCATAAATCTTTTGAATTACAAAACTGAGAAAGCACAATCCATTGAAAATAACTTGATGTAGGCTAATTCGGTGATAATATGAAATTATTACTTTGGGATTATCTTCTTGCTTTCAAAATCCGTTTAAATTATAAGAATAAATAGGAGTTCAATTAAAATTAATTAATGTTTAACTTCCTTATAACCTACCAAATGTGAAAAAAAACTACTTTTACTAATATACCCTTATTACAAATTAATCTTAAAACAAAAGAAAAAATCATGATTGGGTGAATTCATTTCTCGCACTTCTCGCACTAAGAAGCACTTCTTAAATGAACCAAATTCTATATATATATATATATATATATATATATATAGGAGATGGATCTTGCGAGAAGTGATATTACAGCGAGAATATATATATATATATATATATATATATATATATATATATATATGATGTGTCTATGTATTAGATGTATATGTTAATAATAAAACGAACTTTATTAAAACCTGAACATCATTATTGACGTTTCTCGTCGTTAATCGTTTTAACAAATTTCTTATATATATATATATATATATGTATTATTCTTTTAAACAAAAATATAATATAATGTAATAAATGTGTTAAACGAATTAACTATATTTTTACCATTGGGTTTCTTTAAAGATTCAAAAATATTAATTTTATTATTTAACTATTTAAACGTTTATTATTATAGTATATCGCAACTCATATTTATTTAAACTAATTATTCATAAATTCGATTATATGATAAACAATCGAATTTTTTTATTAACTAATAATATTGTTTTCGTTGTAACAAATAATCCGTAGAGATCAATCGTTCAATCAATAGACATTCTAATCGCAAAACATAATTTAATTCACATCGAAATCTCAAACCAATTATATGTGTTATCTCATTTGTTAATAACTCATAATATTAAATTATTTAACTAGGAATCCTTGTCGGTGAATCCCGAATGGTTAATATTCTATCATCATCATTTGCGTTTATTTTTGCTCATCTAATCAGGTGAGTAATCACTCCCCTTTCTTTTTACTTATTTTAAACGTTTTTGGGGACTTATACGTACCTATAATTCAACTACATTTTATATCTTATTCTCAATAGCAAACTGTGATCTTTGTGTATGTATCAGTTAAATGCTTATATGCTACATGCTTATTTGCTTACTTTCTCATTGTTTATTTACCGCATTTGGAGAGGTTCGTCATAATCACACAATAGTATGATCATACGACCGTTGTAGTAGCCAACGTTCGCCGCATGACTGTGGTTTTACCGACACTTATTACTTGCACATTTGCTTTGACTGTTTATACTCATAGATAACGGTTTTGCTCTTGATTATATATTATTATACTCCTTATTATAAGTCATTATTTTTGTATTATCAAACTGGTGATCTACTCACTCAGCATGTGTTGTTGACAAACCTATATATTTTGTACGCATTTGCAGGTTACTATTGGATTGTTTATCAAGGTGAAGAACACATAGTGAAGACCATTAGGATAAAAACTTATTCAATAGGTATATGATCTTGTGTTGTGATTTCTTTATAATTGATGTACTTAAATGTTGTTTGTTATTTAATAAATTAATTAGTTATTGTCATATTAATTGCATGATATTACACTGAGAGCTATGAGCAATCAGCTCACGCTCCGGCATTTCCGCCTTAGGTTGAGTTTTACAATTTGTATAAGAGCCAAAGGTTTAAGATAAGTTGTTAGTGGTGCCTTAGCAACATGCTTAGTAGCCCCATACGTGCTTATAAATTTGCCTTATGTGTTAAATTTATTTGTTTACAGCTTTCTTAGATCATTATTTAATTAATTGCGTCTTTTTATTGTCATTCACACACAACTCCGAAGTTATGCTTCACATTCAAAATATTTTTATAACTCTGAGACTATGTCTCACTCTCAAAATATTTTTATGACTTCTCTAAAAATATTTTTATTTAAAGTTTGTTGATTGCTTTTTATTGGGAAATTCCTTGAGAATTCCCTATCCTTGTTCTTGCTCTCTTTCACTTAAAACTAGGGAGTGTGACAAGATTTCCCGCCATAGTGAAAATTGGCTAAAACCACATTTATAAAACAACAGGGACTAAAATTGACATTTTTGAAACTCGTTGAAGCCAAAAGCCGACCCATAAACACAAAAAAACAACCGGGGGAGCCGATGGGCACAACGTGATCCATACAAGCAATGGACCGAGGAGGAGGAATTAGCCCTCGCAAGGGCTTGGATCGTCGTTTCGGAGGATCCCGACGTTGGTAAGTTTTTTAATATTAACTATTTATATAACTTTATTTAGTGTTTATTAAAAATGTATATTAATTGTGACAAATAATTTTAATTTGTAGCTAACTTACAAGTCGTAGAGATATTTTGAAGGAAAGTATTTGAAGCTTGGCTCACGCTAACATGTAAACCCGGAGACTACTGGGGTATAGAAACGGTTCAAGCCCACTGGAAAGCCCACATGTCGCAATTCGCCCCAATTTGCAGCGTCTCCACTACACACAGCCTAAGATTTAATTGCAGTTGGGTAAGGTTAAGTACAACAAAAATAAAAATGGTGAGAAAGAATCCAATCCATTGATCGAAATTCCCTAAAGTAGGGGAGACTGTAACAACTCAGTTTTTCCAATTTATATTACCCGACCCGTTTTTATAGTCGGGAAGTTTTTGTCAATAAAATATCTCGTTTATAGAGTTATTTAATTATTATAATATTATTGTTTAATTATTTATTTAACATATATACAATAACTTTCAAGATTATTCAATTTCAACCCAAAACTAACCTATAACCTTTTATGCTTCCATCCCTAATCTTCAGGGACCAAAGTGCAAAATCTGGTTATTATATTATCATGACCTGTATCCAGGATCCAATTACCAAACCCCTGACCCTTTTTACATACTTGTATACCCGTTTAACATGCTTGAGCCACAATTCCCATCACCAATTTGGAAATTGAATCAAAAGATTTGTTAACCTTGCCATAATCAGTACACCGACACATCTAAGTATGTAACATTGATAAATTTGATTCTTATTGCTCGTCATACAAAGCCGTCATACCTCGTAATAAATATATATCATAACAAACATCATAATACAATTAAACATACAGATTAACCTTTATACGATCACCATCTAAACCCCTAAGCTAATTGCATCGTTACTTATGCCAAACACCTTTTTATGGATCGCCCTTGCGTCGTCAGCCTTTTCACGTCGCTTGCCTTCAATTCGTCTTCGTTTAAAGTAACTAATTTATGCATTAAGATCTTCTAAATCTGTACAGCAATAGCCCTATGTGTAATTAAACAAAAATCCAATGGTTTGACAATTCATGATTTAGGGTTCATAGGATTTGGGGTTTTTCTGGCTTGCTGTATTTAATTTACTATTCTGAACTTTAAACAATCAGACGTTTCAGCCCAGTTGATTGTGGGGTGTACGTTAACTCTTTGAGCCGGCCACCAGTCGCAGGTTCAAGTCCCAAACGTGCCAGTTTTTATTCTTTTTATTTTTTTCAATGGTTTTGATGGTTTTTGATGTTTATAACAAATTATAATTAATATTATATATTAAATTAACATTTTTTACTAAACCAAAATTAGTAGGTTAACGTTTCTTTTAAATTAATCTCGTGTCAAAGTTTTCGTATATATATGTGTGTGTGTGTACATATATATATATATATATATATATATATATATATATATATATATATATATATATATACATATATACATATATAGGGGATGGATCATGCGAGAAGTGGTATTACAACGAGAAGTGCGAGAAGTGAATCTCATCCATTGATTACACACATCAATGGTTGAAAAGAAAGGATGACATTTTTGTAAATTTCTTGATAATGTAATATGATGTTTGCTATTAAAAAAGGCAAAATCGTCACAATTTTTAGGATTAAAATCTGTAACTTCAGTAATCCCTAGTTTTATTCCCTTGTTTCACTCCCAAACCGTTCGTCAAATTCATCTCGCGAAATCCGTCTACGAAATTGCAAATGATACAAGGAATCGATTACCTTAGCTACACTAATTTGAAAGTGTATAGGAGTCGACCATCAGAGCTAGATATTAGGTTCTTCTCAACCAGAATTGGGGGTTTTTGTAAACCTAATCGGTGACGAACAAAAGGAAAAGGATTTTAGGTATGTAGGCAAATTTTGTGTTGTTTGTTTCAATTAAAGTAAATATAAGCTAAAAAAACATCAAAAATAAGGATTTTATTATGTGTTTTTGTTACAGAAGGTGCGTATTTCACAATTTTTTTTCATTGAAATTTGTTTGTTGTTTTTTTTTCAACTGAGTCGTATAGTTGTAATAAAAGAGTTTCATACCCAACGTTTGGTAAATGGAATTTTACAAACCTTGAATACATCAAAGTGTATTACAATGTTTTATTAGTAATATGTCTGGTGTAGGTTTGATTATTCAAGAACATCAATCGCATCAAAGGATTCCTTCACATCGTATTAAAAACCAAAGGAGGAAGGATTTCTTCACAAAGATGGTTTTGTTCTAGGGTTTATGTCACACCCCACTTTAGGGCTTAGGCGTATGATCAATAGTTGGTACATGTTTTGTAAATACATCAGAGTTGTAGGTTTTATTTCAGCGGAAGTCTTTAAATAAAATATTATTACTTTGAAAACTTATTAAACACTAGGGTTTAAATACCCGTTCATCGTGTACAATACATTTCTTTAGAAAACATAATTTATAATATTTTCAAATAAAATATCTGAGCCATCAGATAGCATCTAATGACTATAACTCCAATCTTCTATTCCTCCTTGCTTGTATATTCTAACCTTTCTTGTTTCCCTGTGACATGGGGGAAAATAGGTCAGCACGAAGCTGGTAAATAACGCTGACTCTAAAATATCTTTTTCAATACCTTTGTGAAACCAACAATAATACCTATGTGACTACTCATTAGGCACCCAACTAAATTGGGATCAAATTACCATAATTACCATGTACAATTAATTATATACACAATATCATTTCTCTGAATAGTCCCGTAGACCTTCAGATGCATGTTGATGATATGCATGGCCTCGGGGAAATGCCGAGTCACCATGTATGTTTGAATCCAGACACATGTATACTCTTAATCAGAGTGTCCGTTTATTATTATTGTACACAAAGTTTTTAAACCATTCAGACTCATTATAAAAGGTTTGGGGCGTATTCACCTTTTCTGTTTATAATCAGTTTCTGTTACTGATTCCTGTTGTTTTCTGATTCATTCTTCTTGTTTTGTTACCTCGGACCTATAGTACGAGAATAACATTTTGTATAAATAACTAGATCAACGATCTAGCTTCAGACCTTTAGCCCGTTTCGTATAGCTTTAACCTTGATAAAAAGCATTTGTTTATAAAACATTTGGACCTTTAGTCCCTTTCTTTATTTATCAATCATATGCTACGTTTCTTCTTCAAGAAGAAACGTCTATACATTATTCTATGAATATCATATTTCTTAATAATAAAGAAATACTATTTATTTATATCCCTTGAATAAACTTGCTTGCGTTTCTTAATCAAGAAGAAACTATATTTTACTATAACCTTTGCTTAAGAAAAGTTATTTTATTCTTAATCGTAATCAAGGTTTGGCTATAACTTCGACAATGGTCTAAACCATTTATAATAATAAAATAATAACTTAGGCAGAACCCCTTACCTCGCATGGGTATTCGGAGTTATATATTCCTAAGCTTATACGGGCAGCACTTCTACTCTATGCACGTTTATCGAGGCGTTCTTGATCAACTCTTTTTGGCACGCAAATCGAGGCAATGTTTGGTCACCGGGTCATGCACGTACTTCGAGACGGAATGTCGGGTTTCTTGAGTGGCACACACTTCGAGGAAACACCGGTTTTTGGCACGGATTACGGGGTTCGGCATGCCAAACGATACTTGGCACGCAAAACGATGTAGAGAGAGAGTGTAATTCTAGAGAAAGTGGAGATGTGTGTGGGGGAAATGAGCCCGTGGCCCTCCCTTTTATAGCCATTTTTGGATCCCAACGCGGTACGCGATGGGTCCTACTTCTCCCGCCGTCGCGTACCGCGACGGCTCCTTTTCTGAAATCACGCCACGTGGCCTGACACGTTCTGCCACGTGTCGTGTCGTGCTGCCACATGTCACCTGAGTGTGACACGTGTCTCCGAGTCATCATGGCCCATCGCGGTACGCGATGGCCGTCCTCTTGGACTCATCGCGTAGCGCGATGGGTCCCTGAATATTATTTTTCATTTTCAGTCCCTTGTCTTTTGTAGCTTGTCACTTCTGGTCTAATTCTCGTTGTCCAAAAATACTAAGGAGGCTCTTAAAGCGGCTCGCGGCGATGCGAGCGTGTGAAGTGCAAAGCGCGCCATTAAAGCGCCACATTGCGCCCTTCGCCATCGCCATCGCCCTCGCCCTCGCCCGAGCGCGTGCGCGTCGGGTGCTACGCACCCTCCGCTAGGACCACTTGGTGCATGATATTCATAAAAGAATATTTCTATGGAAAATCTCTTCCTTATAAAGAGCTTCCATTTCTTTACAACTTCCCATGTGGGATGGATTTCATTTTCCTTATTTATATCTTAGTGGAATGCTTCCACTTTCTTACATCTTCCAATGTGGGATGGAATTTCTTTCATGTAAGTAAACTTAATTTAGGAAATATATTTTATTTCCTTATTTTTCTTATATTTCCTTATTTAATATTTTCTTATAACTTGTCTTGATATTATTTTTGATTCCTCAACTTTCCTAAGTTGTCAAATTTGGATCAAAATTTTAGGGATGTTACAGTTTACATCTATGAAGCATATGTAAAATGTGTAGGTAATTTTTAATATGTGTAGTGCTCTTTAAGTTTATGTGTAAGTTCATGTCTGATTATGTGTAGAACTATGTGTAGGTAATTTGAAATATACCTAGGGCTTTGTAAGTTCATTCTAACTATCTACAGGTAATTTAATCTGTGTAGGGCTCCGTGAGTTCATGTGTAAGTTCACATCTAATTATGGGTAAGTAATTTGCAATATGTGTAGGTCTTTGTACGTTCATGTGAAAATCGGCTCATCATTATTTTCTATTATATTTTGATTTTCAAAATTAGTCGATAGTGGTCATTTTGATGCCGAGAATAAAAGAAGGCCGAAAGCTGAGAAGTGTAAACACCCTTAGATCTCATATTTGGGGCAGACTTAAATAAAAAAAATCTCATTATTATTGTGTATGTACTTTGTTAACTGTGTAGGTTCAGTATGTTTATTGTGTATATACTTTGTTTATGTGTAGGTTCACATACTTATATATATATATATATATATTAGTATATTTCTCAAAGGGTTGTATGATGTATGTAGAAAGCTTTATTTGTGTAGGATGTTTTACAGTTTTTTTTTACTGTGTAGATTTACAGGTTTGTGTGTGGAACATTTATATGTTGGGAATAAGGGTGTTATATGTTGGTTTTAATGTATTGTATAATGTCTTTGTGTATGCTGTAAATTTATATATTTAGTTTTTTATGGTAAATTTGTTGTTAAGTGTTTTTGTTATTATGTGTAGATCATGATATTTTATAAAATTCGTAACAGAAATTTTTTATTGAAATTTCTGGCTTGTCATATATTAATGATTGTATATTTATTATGTCAGGTGTATGATGTTTGGTTATGTGGAATATATGCTCTTTAAAAATTTGGCATTTAAAGATTTCACAATCTCAAAATCGAGGGTTGGGTTTGGTGAAACACAATATCAAGCGCATTATGAATGACAATGCGACTAAAATCACATAGCCAGCTGTATATGAGGGTGTTGCGATGTTGCTTAGATTACAAATTTGAATGTAAAATGTTTGTAAACCGTATGAGTATTAGTGTTGATTAAAATTACATAAGTTGCTATTTTCGAATTTGGTTAGTGCTAACCAGGTTAATGCATAATTTTAATAGAGAATTGCACTATGAAATGCACATTGTGTTGGAATGGTCATGTTGTATGTATGGTTAAGCGACATAAATACAAGATTTATGCAGGTTAAATTAAGGGAAATAACATTACTTTGTGTAAGTTATATGTGTAACAAATTAACTTATTAATATGTTAAATTATTATGATATGTTATTATGAGGTTGGATATTTAAAAAAGTGTATTACACACACTGGTTACCATAAATCTTTTGAATAACAAAACTGAGAAAGCACAATCCATTGAAAATAACTTGATGTAGGCTAATTCGGTGATAATATGAAATTATTACTTTGGGATTATCTTCTTGCTTTCAAAATCCGTTTAAATTATAAGAATAAATAGGAGTTCAATTAATACTAATTAATGTTTAACTTCCTTATAACCTACCAAATGTGAAAAAAAACTACTTTTACTAATATACCCTTATTACAAATTAATCTTAAAACAAAAGAAAAAATCATGATTGGGTGAATTCATTTCTCGCACTTCTCGCACTAAGAAGCACTTCTTAAATGAACCAAATTCTATATATATATATATATATATATATATATAGGAGATGGATCTTGCGAGAAGTGATATTACAGCGAGAATATATATATATATATATGATGTGTCTATGTATTAGATGTATATGTTAATAATAAAACGAACTTTATTAAAACCTGAACATCATTATTGACGTTTCTCGTCGTTAATCGTTTTTACAAATTTCTTATATATATATATATATATGTATTATTCTTTTAAACAAAAATATAATGTAATGTAATAAATGTGTTAAACGAATTAACTATATTTTTACCATTGGGTTTCTTTAAAGATTCAAAAATATAAATTTTATTATTTAACTATTTAAACGTTTATTATTATAGTATATCGCAACTCATATTTATTTAAACTAATTATTCATAAATTCGATTATATGATAAACAATCGAATTTTTTTATTAACTAATAATATTGTTTTCGTAGTAACAAATAATCCGTAGAGATCAATCGTTCAATCAATAGACATTCTAATCGCAAAACATAATTTAATTCACATCGAAATCTCAAACCAATTATATGTGTTATCTCATTTGTTAATAACTCATAATATTAAATTATTTAACTAGGAATCCTTGTCGGTGAATCCCGAATGGTTAATATTCTATCATCATCATTTGCGTTTGTTTTTGCTCATCTAATCAGGTGAGTAATCACTCCTCTTTCTTTTTACTTATTTTAAACGTTTTTGGGGACTTATACGTACCTATAATTCAACTACATTTTATATCTTATTCTCAATAGCAAACTGTGATCTTTGTGTGTGTATCAGTTAAATGCTTATATGCTACATGCTTATTTGCTTACTTTCTCATTGTTTATTTACCGCATTTGGAGAGGTTCGTCATAATCACACAATAGTATGATCATACGACCGTTGTAGTAGCCAACGTTCGCCGCATGACAGTGGTTTTACCGACACTTATTACTTGCACATTTGCTTTGACTGTTTATACTCATAGATAACGGTTTTGCTCTTGATTATATATTATTATACTCCTTATTATAAGTCATTATTTTTGTATTATCAAACTGGTGATCTACTCACTCAGCATGTGTTGTTGACAAACCTATATATTTTGTACGCATTTGCAGGTTACTATTGGATTGTTTATCAAGGTGAAGAACACATAGTGAAGACCATTAGGATAAAAACTTATTCAATAGGTATATGATCTTGTGTTGTGATTTCTTTATAATTGATGTACTTAAATGTTGTTTGTTATTTAATAAATTAATTAGTTATTGTCATATTAATTGCATGATATTACACTGAGAGCTATGAGCAATAAGCTCACGCTCCGGCATTTCCGCCTTAGGTTGGGTTTTACAATTTGTATAAGAGCCAAAGGTTTAAGATAAGTTGTTAGGGGTGCCTTAGTAACATGCTTAGTAGCCCCATACGTGCTTATAAATTTGCCTTATGTGTTAAATTTATTTGTTTACAGCTTTCTTAGATAATTATTTAACTAATTGCGTCTTTTTATTGTCATTCACACACAACTCCGAAGTTATGCTTCACATTCAAAATATTTTTATAACTCTGAGACTATGTCTCACTCTCAAAATATTTTTATGACTTCTCTAAAAATATTTTTATTTAAAGTTTGTTGATTGCTTTTTATTGGGAAATTCCTTGAGAATTCCCTATCCTTGTTCTTGCTCTCTTTCACTTAAAACTAGGGAGTGTGACAAGATTTCCCGCCATAGTGAAAATTGGCTAAAAACACATTTATAAAACTACAGGGACTAAAATTGACATTTTTGAAACTAAAATTGAGCGAGTAACCAAATTTTAGTGTAAATATAATAATAATAATAATGTGAAATAATCAATTCCTTGCATATGTGAATAGCATAAATTAATATAAACAAACAGATGTGCCTTGTTGATCGTGCCACTAGAATACAGACATGTCTACTCGGACGAATTCGCAACCAACAAACAACATAAAGTAAAAGTAAACAGTTGTGTCTTTTCGAACATGCCACTAGATTATGGACATGCTTACTCGGACAGGATATGACCATACTATGAGGTTAATGATGAGATACCAACCAAACATAAAAGGAGTAAACACATAATTCATTTAACAATTAATCGAGCAGTATCACAAACACACAAATAATGGAATTGGTCTGAGTATAATAGTATAACAATAAGTTCTAATACACATAATACCCCCAAAATGAAAATAGTAACAATGGGATGTGATTACTCACCTTGAATAAGGTGGGGTGGTAACATGAAGATGGTAACGGTTAAGGCGGACTAGATACCTCTACAAGAAGCTTCACCGATATGTCCTAATTTTAAGGCATAACTAAAATAAATACTTTAACTACATAAACGAATAAAACATGTCATGATGGGTTCATACCGGATTTGGGATCGTTAAGGTGTTAAGTATATATTTTATATTAAATTTAAGAACAAGTTAAATTAAAAACATAACCAATTTAAATATTATTACAAATTACTTTTTGATTTTTTTTAAACAATAAAAAGCTAATTTAATATTATATATTATCTATTAAACGAAAATCTTGTTTTTGAAAGTTAAGCGGTGATCGGTTTGTTTAGCGAATAATAACTATTTTTAATTAAGTAATTTATAAATTATACTAACTTTTGGTTCAAAAGAAAACTTATATAGGTTTATCAATATATAAATAAAAAATAAATAAAAGTGTGTGTATATGTGTGTGTACTCATATACGGAAGATGATAATTTATTTTCGAGTGTTTAAGGTGTTCGATCCGCTAAATGGTTTAAAATATTATTAGTTACATAAAAATAATTTTATCAAATAAAAAATAAAAAAACAAACAAAACCGGGCCTAGGGGGCTCGAACATGCGCCCTAAGCCGGTTCAAACATTTATCGAAGAAGGTGCATCAACCATGCGGGCTAGCAAACAATCTGTTATTATGATGAAACTGATTTTATTTATTCATTAACCCAAAACAATCCAAATCCCTCAAGAACCCTAAATTAAACGAATCCCAAATCGAAGGTCTTATACTCTCTGTCAGATAAAATTGACAGAGAGGTTTGATTTGGCATACAAACCTGATATAAAAGCATATAACAATTATCATTAACAAGCTAGGATCGAATGAGAATGGGGAGTTAGGGTTTCGACTTCAACAACACGAATCAAAAGTGTTTCTGGGCTGCTTCAAAGTTACAATTGAGATAGGGGTTTGCTTCGGGATGATTTAAAGATGGTGTATAACCACATAATTGAATCATGGACCAATATTTATGGGGTTTTGAGGCCAGTTTAGGGTCTTGGTTCATGATTACGAATATGAGTGTCAATTGGTTGTTGATTAACACAATTATAGTATGATTTTGACACGCTTATGATCAATTACCATGTAAATGAGATCAATTCCGTGATATACGGTTGTAATTGTGGATCAAAATCAGGGAAATTGGTGGGTGGGGGTGCCGATAGTGGGAAAGAAGGCAAGGAAGAAAAGAAAAGAAAATATATTTTAAAATTTTTCACTTTGGTCCCTGATGTTTGAGGTATGATCAAGGAGGATAAAGTTAGGTTTAGGGGTGCATTTCGTACTAGTCTAATAATTATAATGATTTAATAATAAACAATATCAAAACTGATGTCGGGTAATAATTAATAATCAAAATTACTAATAACCTAATGATGAATAACAATAGTCCGGGTAATAATAACAATAAAAAGAATTTTAAACGAGTTGGGTTTTTGGGTTTGAAATTTAACGAATGTTACAGTGTTCACACTTTTTGAAAATTTCATCCCGAAATTAGAATACAAGAAAAAAAATAAGAATAAACCAATATACTAAATCATTTCCGTAATACAACGAAACAACACAGATGTTCGAGTGACCCCAAAAACGCTACAAATAGGTAAATATGACAAGTCCACTTATATATAGGATGTAATGTAGGAACATGATCCTGATCATGCTAAACATCATGTACGTTAAATCGTAATGATTAGGACCGATTCGTTTATATTTACTATGTGACATTCGTCAATTTCGGGTCTCGTTTGTATTCGTTTTTGTATTCGTTTATCATGTAAACCGACCCATTTTGTAAAACAAAGCTTATGATATAATCAAAATGATGGATTTTATGTTACAATATTGTTTTACACTTGTTGGGTCTTGAAAACATTCTTTTTGGTCCTTAAAACTCCTTAAAATGACTTAAACCAAACTTTGGGGACTATTAATGCCATTTACCAAAAACTTGTTTGACCATTTCAACCATCACATACATCTTTACCCTATTTGTATGAACCATACTCTTACCATTATAAAAGCAAGACTCCATACACCATTTTGGTTGTTCATCTTCTCCAAAATCTCTCTCAAATCCAAGTATTCATCTTCAACATTTTGTTATTTTGATTTCTTAAGGTCAACTAACTATAGTATTTCATTTTAACTTGTTCATCTAATATTACTAACACTTGAATATGGTGGTACAACATATATATAATACACACCCCTTGTTTCCTTTATTTGTTACTTCACCGACTCCGGTTGGTTAAGTTTCGAATGTCATAAGGCAAGGCTTCATGGAGGACTTCGTGTTCTTGATATATATGCACACACATAACTTATTATACATATCACTTATGACTAACTTCTAACCCTTTTAGTTTGTTCATCTTATTTACAAGTTCCATGGTGTGGGTTTGTATAAGACTAACCTCGTTTAACCGAAACTACTCCAAACCGGAAACCGAACTTTTGTTTACTAGTTTTGTTAAAATAGTTGTTTAAACATGTTTATTGCTATATTTGAGTTTCAAAAATCATTTTTACAATTTCTTTGATATTAAGCATATGGAATCCATCTATGAACTCGTTGGGAGATGGAAACCGAACTAAACCGAGACTTTTGCTTAAAAGACTTGTAGTTAACTTTTTAGTTGTAAAATTTAAGATTTCTTCATTTATAAACCAATATACAAGTTCTATGATTTTTGGGCATGTAGAAACCATCTATGAACTATTTGTGAGATGGAGACCGAACCAAACCAAACTATACCGACTTTTACTCGCTTAAGACACACAAGTGTGTTTTTAGCTATCAAGACTTGTATATTTCTTTAAAATAGTTTACAAACTGATTTTAATTATTTTCTTAAGTACTTGGAATTGTTGGATCCAACTTGATCTCATCACATAGTTTGGACCGACAAAACCGAACACTCGCTTAACGTGCGTTGTTAGTTCTAAACAATAGATCTACATACTTGGTTAAGTGTTAGTATATTTTAATGAGTTATCTCATAACAATTAATATGTTGGAAAGTTGACTTTGGGTTTGACCATTTGTCAAGACCCGAATCGACAACCCGAACACTCGTTAAAAACCCGTTTTAGTATCTTTGTCCCAAAAGAACTTGCATTTTAGCATTTTTCCCACCTTATTACTTAACATTGGTTAAGTAAATATTAAGGTTAGATACTTTAACCCGGTTTTGAGCAAACTTACATTTTTAAAGGATTTTTATTATAAATTCTAAAATAGTTACATTTTAAACCTTGAACTTTAATTGTTTACTTTTTGCAACAATTATTTTATTTAAAAATCTTCAAGACAACCATTCTAGATCCAAGATTTTATTGTCATTTAGGCCTTGCTCGTTAAACTTCATCCATCCGGTTATTCATCTTTTACCGATCAAGTTTTATACTTGAACGTGAGTAACTTCATACCCCGTTTTCTATCTTTTGTTTTGGGGTGACATTTCATACTTATTCAAATCAATTGCTTTATACTTGAGTCTTAAACCACAAACGTTGTTGTATACTTTACTTGAATAATTGCTCGATTTGGTGTTCTATGCTTAAATGCCTATGTGTTTATCGCTTTCGGTTGGTGGAATCTATAAATCCTAGACTACTTGGCATCCCCTTGTATCAAGGTGTCGTTAACGTAATGCAATTAACGATATTCTATTAAATCCTAGACTACTTGGCAATCTCTTGTAGCTAGGTGGCGCTAACGTAATTCTATTAGCGATTGTCAATTTATCCAAGTTTATAGCTATTATTTATGGTTTTGTATACTAGTTTTGTGGCTTTTCATACTATATATCCATTGTTCAAACTTATGAATTGCTCACCAACCTTTGTGTTGACAACTTTATTTTATGAAATGTTACAGGTTTGTATCTAGGATGATTATGGAGTTCGGTGAAGAAAATGACACAAATACCGATAGGATATTAGCAAAAATGAACAATATTTGATTTGCTATATTTTGCTATATTTTGTTGTATTTGACTTATGAATATTTGGTTATGTGACATTTTCGATGTTGTGAAATGAAATGAGTTTGTCAAATATTGTCGCTTTAAATAGTGTCATGCGCTTATGGGCAATCGTTACACCTCGGCATGTTCCTCCGCCTTTGGTCGGGGTGTGACAGATTGGTATCAGAGCCATGACAATTAAGATAGGTGGTCAGACGTAACGACCTAGAATTGTTATGCTTAGGGTCCTATACGTGTGTTCTTACGTGTTTACTCTATTTTATTGTTCCCGCATGTTTATTTATGAACTTGTTTAAAATTCACCAATATCCTAAATGTTCACATACACACACTTTCATAGTATTTCCAAGGTATCCTTACCTTAAAATGCAAAAAGTAGATTTTTATTGTGTTTTATGGATTACAAGATTAACTTGGATTCCGTTGTTTCAAATCCCTTAAAGGTTGCGTTTATATCGGGTTTGTAGCCATCATAGAAAACGAGACATTATAAAATGACCATTTGACAAAAAGATAGCAAGGATCGAAGGTGATTTACTTACCTGGGATGGTTGAGTTATAATGCTCGTTTTCTAAGCCATAAACCGTGTTATAAATATTAATTCTTTAAGTAGTCGAATGCGAGCGTTCCAGTCGCCATCCTAATTTTTCGGTGCTAAAACAATAGGGCTACGGTGATTTCCTGGACTAGTGTTTTGGCATGACGTTGTATCTCGATTTATTGTGTTATGTTATTTGAGTCTAAAACATGAAAAAGTCGCGGTGGTTACGTGCACATGTTTGGACTCCAACGTGGTGTTTTATAAAACCTTTTATTTAGTGTTGGAATATCAAGTCATGGTGATTTCATGCGCTATTCTTCCGACTTTATAAATCTCAAAATCTCAAATTTTCAAGCCTTAACTATCTCTAAAAAAAAATCAACTTGATGTCTTTGATTTCGCCTAACCTCGGTCGTATCAACTTGAAAAATTGTATCTATTAAATTACCCATGGATGTCTTGGCAGCACCCCAAGCATCCGAAGATTCGTTCTGTCGACCTCGGACGAAACCAAAATAATGATGGTGAACAACATTTTTATGGAAACACAATCATAGTTTAGATCATCTATCCGAGATTTGGACAGATGATATTATGAGAAATAATCCACCAACTCGCGGATATTAGACTTGAACCGAAATCTTGTGATCTTCCTTTCGTCCTTTCCTTGTAAATCCATGACCAAATCTACATTTTATCATCTTCCATGTCATCTTCCTCTGCATCAGCAATCTTCATCTGCAACAACAAATTCAACACAATTAATACAAACTAATGTTTCAAACTGTTTATCTAATCAGTCCAACTTACAAACATTGAATACTAGAATATCAGACACATGCAAAGTAAAAACCAGCAGACTTACCTTGATAGTTACAACCTAGAGAGAAAAGTTGAATTAATAAACATGCAGGTATGAACAAGTTTCTGTGCAACCAGTGCCCTACATTAGACGTTGGATTTACTCATAAACATAGTTCTAAATATCAGAGTTAATTAAAACTTTCGCGGAATATAAAACTTCAACCATAATATATAATACACAACCTTCACATCTCGTCTTTAACAAACCTTTCGTTATCTAAACATAAAACATAGTCTTTTAAAAACATCATAACGTTTCCTTGAGATGCCAGTATCTTCAATGCCATCCCATGTGTCCTCATCAAGCGAGCTGACTCATTCTACTCACCTGCATGCATACTAAAAGTCAGCTACGCTGAGTGAGTTCTAGTTAATAAAGTAACATACAATACGTCCATACACATTCATATATATACGCACATGAAGGTACATATACTTACATAGTTCTTTACCTTCCTACGTACGTTCATACTATCATACCTTCCTTCTTTCCTTTTATACATATACATATACATATACCTCGTCCTATAACATTCGTAGATATTATTAGGGTCTGTTCCCTGCATTCGCGGATATTATTAGGGTCCGTTCCCTGCGTTCGCGGATATTATTAGGGTCCGTTCCCTTCATTCGCGGATATTATTAGGTTCCGTTCCCTTTCTAACCATATCTTCCATACCTTTCTATACATTCTTAATTATAACTTCCATAGCATATACATCATTTGTATATCATATATATATATATATCAATCATATCTTTAAACTATCCCCTTGACGATACATGCAATATCCGAAGATCGTTCATGCATAGTCAAACATTCATTCATAAATAAATCATATAAGACATACACCTACCATTTAAGGTAAGTGTATTAACTAATCACATCGAGTATGCACACAGTCCCGAATTCATAACAAGGAAGTGGGGCTAGAAACTCACCTGAATGCAGTTACGTTCACCGTTAATGGTAATCCCTTTCCTTAGCTGTGCACGACTAACTGTATAACAATTACACCTATCAATTACTATCACTACCATATCGTCTTTCTAGTTTAATTATTACCCTCAATGAACGGTGGTTCGGGGGCAGCGCCCCTGGCAGCGGGGTTCTAGGGGCGGCAGCCCCTTGTGGGGTCCAAGGGGCAGAGCCCCTGGCTGGGGTTAAGCTGCGAGGTCAGCTTGGAAAAATTTTATTTTCATTAACTGTCTTAACATATTTTCCATTAGGATTTAAATTTGTTTTCTAATTCGTTAACTCATTCTTAATAACGAATTACGCCTCCTTCGTTAACTGATTCGTTATCTTACATATCTGATTCGTGGGCTGGTTCGTTATTCTGGTTCGCTAACCTAATTCTCTATCTTAACGAATTAGTTGAGTAACGAATCACTTGATTCGTCATCTTAATATAACGAATTGGCGAATAACGAATCCTCAATTCGTTATCTTTCATTACGAATTGGCGAATAACGAATCCTCCTGATTCGTTATCTTATCATGAAGAATTGGCGTAGGTTCTTATCTAGACTTTGGCTCTGGTTTAAAGTCAAAATTGATATGAACAAGGAATAGTCAACAGACCCTCAGATCTGCAATTAACTTTTCAAATCATGTTGAAATAACATGATTTTGGTACCAATAGATTCGCAATATCAGCGCTAATAAACCCTTGTCATCAAATCCTTCTAACATCCACGTTTAGAGGGTGCGATTTACACCTAAGCACCTACGGCTTGTTTATCAATCGATTAACCCATCTATCGTTTATCGTTTTCAGTAAGGTTTGTTGTGCTAGGCTCATTTTTATCATTATCATACAAATCTAAGGTTTCCCAAACAAATCCGAACCTTAATGGATGATTTCTAGATATAAGCGTACCTTAAACGAGTCAAACTATGAACACGAGCTGGTCTGATGTAGGTTCGGTTCGTCACAACATTCTAGCACCAATAATCTCGGGTTTTCGCTTTCGGATCTTGACTCGGGTTATAGGATAGTGTTTGTGTGTGTTTTTGATGGTGTAGGCTATGGTGTAGGTGTAGAGATAAAAATGGAAATGTTTAGGGTTTAAGGGGTATTTAAACTCCCTTAAGCCCATGGACCTAAGGCCCATCCCATTTCTTATTCCATCTTCTAAAGTCCAAGCCCCCCATCTTATAGTTTATTGTTTAAACCGATATACGACACATTATAAAATAAACGAAATTTATCTTTATTAATTTATAATCAAAAGTAGGATGTTACATATAAAAGCAGGACTTTTAATCTTGAACAACCAGTTTGTCAGTCAGCATGAAATATGTGTAAAAAGTATCCCACTAGAACTTTCTATTAATATAATATTCCAATCAGCATCACACGTATAAGTTCATGTCCACGTATAAGTTCCATCAACGTGTAAGATTCAAACCAACGAGTAAGATCATCATCCGTAAAAGATACACAAACGTATAAGCATATGAAAGATTAAGAATATGAATGGATAAGTATGTTAATCTTATTCTCCGTATAAGTTACACGAACTTATACACCGTATAAGTTCATCACACTTATATGTTCAATAGTAAAAAATAGGTCAAACATCAATTGAACAAATTAGACAGCAATGAACATGAATTTATGGACAAACAGATTTGGAATCACATCGAGAATCCCAAACAAACCAAACCCCTATGGATTAAGATCAATTAACTCCAATTAAAACCAAATTAGTGAAAATACTGTTCATCACTAAAAACCCTTCTCAGATCTTTCATATCAGCATGAAATTATACCTTGAATTATACTAGTAGTGTGCGAATCAACCACAAGTACAATGAACAAACAAAAGCACACAGGTATACGGACAAATGATTTGAACAATGAACCAACGTGTAAGTCTCAAGTATGTTATGCGCTTAAAAATAATGAGACTCACCCGTATAACTTCCTTTTATATCAAAACTTATACGCCCGTAAAAGATAATGACTTATACGCCCGTATAAGTTCCTCAATTTTGACTTTTTGATTTTTTAAACCATTTTATTCAAACAACTTTCACACATATAATTCAGATCAAGTCCAAACAAATGACCTTGAAGAATCTTTTGAAAATTTTGAACCAATTTTGCTTTTTGATTTTTTAATCCAGATCGGGTATGACTTTGGCTATGAAATCTTCAAATCCTAACGAATTGATGTGTTTTATCCAGAAGTAAACACAAGCCATAGGCTTTGAAACCAATTATGACTTTTGATTTTTCTAAAACACACAATTTCATATATTTTGAATTTAATCAAGTCCAAGTTAAATGACCTCGATCAATTCAATAAAACAATTCAACTGTAAAAGATGGCAAGTTTGGAAGTCTATGACTATCATAATAGAAACAGACTTGTTGGTAGGCAGCAAAATGAGCTGTCTAAGTATCTGAGAAGTGAAGCAGGGGTGGGATTCCCTTTGTTAAACAAGAAGAATAATTGGAGATTATCTAAATATGAAAAGACAAAGAGAGCTAAGAGATTAAGTGACATCAAACATGCTGAATTCGGCTATCTCACAAGAGTAAGGAAAAAATCCTTTAGCTAATATGATGACTTGTATAAGTATGAGAAGAAGAATGACTAGGCCCAACCATGAAGTTCAGCAGAATGGTAGAATTGCAAGAATTGATTATAATGAGAATGATAGTCTCTACATTCTTAGGAACTCAAATGGACTTGCATTGGGTACTATCAAAACTGATGAAGATCTGACTTTCCTTCATGATGAGGATCTGAAAGATATAATGCACTGGACACTTTTTGTTAATCATCCACATCCACAACAACTGTTTGTATTCAAGGAAAGGGCAGGAGCAGTGAGAATAGAAAGACGACAAACAGCCTAAAGCTCAAGAAGATGAAGACTATGTTTTAGCTTAGATCTTGCTTTGTAATGTCCACTTGACAGAATTCTCACTTTATAATCTGTTATGTAATTTGATTTTGAAAATTTGATGTGTTTTTTTTCTAAGTGTATGTTACCATGCAGTTGAGGTGTTCCAATCTAGGGGGAGATTGTTGGGATGAGAAAATGCTTAAAGGAATATTGGAATCTTCTCAACCTCTCAAGAAAAGGCTAAGTATTGGCATCGGGCACACTTAAGCCTCCGAGCAAGCTTTCTGCTTATCCTAGCAAGGTATTTTGCCTTTCGGGCAAGGTTATCTTCTTGAAGTCTTCTTAAGTGATAATCTGAGCAGGGTTCACTTTTTCTAGCAAAGGTGTTCTCCAAGTCAAGCATGGTTTGCTTACTAGCAAAACCTTTACTAAACCAAGCTAATGAAGCCAAGTATTTTGGAAAAACTAGCAAGGTTTGATTAATAAATACTAGTCCGAGCATGCTCGAGGAAAGTTAATCAAGAAATATTTTAAGGACTTTCTCTAGCTAGGTTCAACTATAGCAAGCTACAATGCTTCCAGCACAAGTCAAACAGTGTTACCAGCACACTTCAGTTTGCTTAATAAGTTATTCATTAACAAAGAGTTGAAGGGATTCATGAAGAATAGTTTGCTTGTAGGACCATATCGAACAAAGTTTGCTATGGTCAAGAAGATTGAAGTCTGCTAGGTGAATATTTTCTAAGGAAAATATTCTAAGTAAAGTCTACCCAGAGAACTATTCCCTAGCACACTTTGGTTACCAGGTGTGCTCGATGAAGACAAAAGACACAAAGTCTACTCGAAGACCTGTTTTACACCTAGAATCTTTTTGTAATATGTTTTCTGAATATGTATTAATGATTAGGGTTTCTAGAAGGAATGACAGCTGTATGGGCAGGCCTATAAATAGAATAATTTAGGGCACGCCTATGACAGATCTGAGAGAGACACCTGAATATTGATTGACAACGTTTTGACTGCTGACATATTCGTATGGATGTTCTGCCTAGAATCAAATCATTCCTTTCTTAGAACCCTAATTATTTCTGTTTTCTAATCGACCTTTCTATTAATGGAAATCTTTTGAGTTTAAGAGTGTGTCTGTCTTTATTATGTCCTTTATAGCAATAAATTAGTGTGTTATTGATTCCGCCTTTAATACACTATTATTCTTTTCCAATCTAGTCCCGTCGTTAACCTTCTTGTCAACACTATTTGTGTGGGTTGCGACATACCTGGATTGAGAGATCAAACGGGACCGACAAGTTACTTATTTGTCTTGAAAAGAATTATTCATGTATTATCGAGTATACTTTGATAATTATGTACTTTCGAGTAAACTTGGTTGTTTAGAAGGTTATCTTCATCAAGCACACCTGATGAATATGTGATACATGTATGAATATGCTTTAAATACTTGTTTCGATTTAACTTGGGTGTTTTAGTTGAAATTTGTGTTGGCCTAGCCTACTTCATAAGTTTGAATTGCATTACATGATTTTTTTTTTCGAAAACTACAAGTGTTTTCGAGTAAACTTTGTTTATCGAGCAAACTTCATGCTTAGAGCACACTTGTTTATTATTATAATAATCCAAGTGTCCTCCAAGCATACTTGTATCTTTCAAAATTTCTCCAAGCAAGCTTTACTTTCCGAGTACACTGTATACTTTGAGCACACTTGTACATTACAATGTTTAAACAAGTCTTCTCAAACACACTTTGCACTTTTGAAGTATTGTCGAGTAAACTTTACTTTGGAATATATATGTGTGTATATCTCCAAAATAATGTTGACTTTTTTCTTTTCTAAGTATGATCGAGTAAAGTTAGCATTAATAAGGTATTCGAGTAAGGTTGACAACTAGAAATATCTCTAAGTTATTATTTTTGGATTCTTTTTTATTCCGAGTAAGGTTGCCTATTTTACTAATTAGACTTGATTATTTAACTTGTGTATTTCTCGAGAAATCTTGTATGTCGAGCAAGCTCCCTTCATTTAATCCACTTAGTTTATTTTTAATTACTTTAAGTACCTGAGCAAACTCTGGGACGAGAAAGCTTTGAAAATACACTTTATTGAGCAAGCTTTATGTTGGTAAATTTAAAATTGAGTTTTTGGCAGTGTTCATATGCTAAATGAAAAAATTCATTCAAAACCCACTTTCAAATGTGCACAGTGTACACTAAAGGAGACTTAACCTTTTCCCTCTTTCTTACTTTCATTATTGCCAACTTGCTCGCTACCCAGAATCTCAAATCGTTTGCTAAAAATCCTAACCCAAATTGGTCATCCAACTTAATCCGACTTGGTAAGCTTCAATTGAATGATTTCCAACACTCATTGTATGGGTTTAGGGCTTCAATTTCATGTTTACTAACATCTCTATATTTTGTGTAGGTTATTGATTTGTCAAAGAACAAGTTCTAAAAGACTATCTTTCATTTTATTCTTCAAATATAGCTTAAAACATGCTAAGGATATGAACTTTAATGACTAATTGTTTCTTTGAATGTATCTTTGTCTGTGATTGTGCAGATATGACGTATCTGTTTGAAAAGAAGCATCACATGTGTGCCTTTCTCCAGGTCATGGAGGAAAATTGGCCTGTAGAGTTGATGATTAGGTGGATGCTGCGCTCTAATCTTCGCTTCTCTTTCACTGAAAGTCCCATCATTTACAGAACCGTCATTTGGATTTCAGGAATTCTGCCGAATTAGCTGATGATGAACTTGGGCGAAGAATTGAGGCCACCGTGGCTAGACAGGAAATTGAAATCACGGAAAACTTGATAAGGGCCAGTCTACAGTTGAATGATGATGCTGGAGATTCGTTACATTTTACTACCCCACAGATTGTTGAGAATTTTTCAAGAGACAATGGGGTACCAGGGAGATGTTCATGAAGGGAAATTTGAGAAGGGGATGTTTCCCAATCTGTTTAGATTTTTGATACATCACATCATATAGGGCTTCACACCGAGGAGGGGTACTTGGACCCTCATGAGTAGGGACATTGCCAATGCCACTGTTGCAATCATCTACAACCAGCCTTTCAACTTTTCAAGGCTCATCTTTGAATGTTTGGTGACTAATCTAAGAAAGCGAAGAGAAGACAGAATCTTTGTCTATCCTAGATTTTTACAATAATCTTTAATATTGTGTGCCCTGACCTACCAACCTTGGGCACAACACATGTATTGTAGGATCCAAATGTCTATAGAAGAATTGCAAGGTCGGGGGCTACAAGTAACTGCAATCCAGAAGTTGAATATGACATTCTCTTATGGTTAGTTGACAACATTATGGAGATTATGGAGGTGCCAGAGTCACCAAGAGTGACTTCTGAGGAGGATAAGAGTGAGAATGATGATGGAACAATTTCTAATGACGATAATGATGGTGGAGATGATGATGATGATGGTAATCAAGTTCTGGTGCAGGAGGAGGATGTTGAAGATGTACATGTTTTGGATACTAATGCGGCTCAGGGGGAGACATCAAACCTTGACAACCCTATTCCTAAACCACCCACCTCACCCCAAAACCAATCACCACCCCAATACCAAGACACATGCATTCCATCCCCACCAACTTCACCAAAACCCAAACCCAAACCCAAAGCTAAACCTTAACCCAAACCAAAACCTTAACCCAATCACCACCTCAAACCCAATCACCAATTCGAACCAAAACCCAAATACCTAAACATGAACCTTATATACCGTGAATACATACCAGCCCACCTTATAAACCAACCAAATACACCATACCAATCCACAACACATTTCCAAACATCTGACCAATCACATATTCCTACCTTCCAATTCTTACACACATATACACCTACCATACAAACTAGAAACCTATTACCCTCAACCAGTGCAAACATCATAGAAAACCCACCTCATGAACCTCACCAAACCCATATTCCTGACCCATTTCTTAACTCACCACTAAGCTCCCATTCCCTTGATGCCAGGATGAGATTACTTGACAGGCATACGAGAGTACTAATTGAAAATGTTGATTTAAAAAAGGAAAATGAGGAGTTAAAGAAGAAGAATGCTGAACTGGAGTCTCAGGTAAAGCATGCTCTACAACGGATTCAAACCCTGGTCAGTGAGGTTGAGAAGACCTCAACTGCACCAAAATAGGGGAGAATCCACCTGCTGTCAATGTGGTTATTGTTGATGTTCTAAAAAATCTTGGTGTGTATATGGAAGTGAGGATGAGGAGGATGATGAAGAGGAAGAGAGAGGTGTTGATGGATATGATGCTAATGTGTCTAAGGAGATTGTTGAAGAGTATAATTTGAATGAAAATGATAATACGGTGGTAGAGAAGATTGTGGAAGATGACACTAAGAGGGATGTTGAAAAAATTGTGAATGGTGAGGATGATCTTAACATCCTATATGGAGAATTTGAAAACATTGAATCCTTGATAGTGGCTGAAAAGGAGAAGGAGGCTGAAAAAGATTTGAAGTGGATGAGGAGTTCAATGAATTAGTTAATGAGATTAATAACTTTCCCAATGAACCAAATGTGGTGAGGGAAGTAGGTCCATCCAGACCTGTAATTGTTGATGAGGAGAAGAGAAAGATGTATGGAAAAGTTGTGGCAAAAAATGAAGGACAGCTGTAGCCACTAAAAATGAAAAAGATCCAATCAAGTGATGAGGTTTTGTTTGTTGATGAATCTGCTGAGGAGGCTATAAAAAGACGTAATGAAATTGTTGGTGAATGGACGTAGAGGGAGATGATTACAAGGTTTTTATCTGACAAAGAAATTGAAGATCAGAGAATAATGATGGAGGAAATTGAATTAAAGAAGAACCTTGATGAAGGAACGGGGGAGATTGAACAGGAGGTAATAGAAAGGTTGCTGAGGTTGCAACCGACGGAGGAGGCTGAAAACTCACTAGCTATAGTTATACATCAATTCTAGCAACCCGAATCCTCTGAAGTTGAAGCAAAGTCTTCTAAGCCTGAAATGACTATTCCAACAACTACTGATAAGCCTGAACAAGAAAATATTGTTAGGCAATTGGTAACTGATTTGGATGCTAAAAAGATACTAGATGAAATATTACAAAAGGAAAGAAGGAAAACATTTGATAAGATGGTGGAAGAGATTAGTAAGGATGAAAAGAATTGGAATGCTAACTTGATAAGATACAGTAGAAGGAGAAAGAGTTTTGGGGTATATAATATATCTGAAGAGGCAATGCCAAAAAGGTAGGAAAAGCCTATTGATGTGATTCTATTGCAGGTTGTTAAACCTGATGAGCTCATGGAAAATGAACCTAAAATAGATGCCTTGATTGATTTGTCTGAATATGAAAATGAAGGGAATAATTTTCCTTACGCGAATATGACTAATCTTCACAGGAGAATACTCAGACTATGCTCGATGATTCTAAAAGGAAAATCCCAAAGTTATACGCCTGATGCATCATGGATGTCAATTTGAAACTTTGGCTGTAATGACAGATGAAGAGTTAGATGTTTTGCTTGAAGAGAAGGTGAGAGAATTGAAGAAAATAAGGGAGATAAAGAACAAAAACACCCAAAGGTTCTTAGCTTATCTGAGGCTTCATAATTTTTCTGACAAACAACTAAGCCACATGAGCTATGATGAACTGGAGGGTGTATACAACTCAACAAAAGAAAGGATAAAACAAGAAGAATGGGAATAATGAAGAATAAAGTTGTTGATCAGAAAGACAGACTTCAAAACCTATATAGCAAGTATGGAGGAAAAGTGCACGTTTTTGGTTGATCATGATGTAAGTATTGAGCATGCTAAGACAATGCCAAAGAAAGATGTGGAATCTTTATTCAAACAGATATCACAATGATTGAAAGAGGATGCTGATACTGATGCTGAAAGTTTAAAACAAAGAAAAATCAGAGAGTTCAAACTAACTGAAAAAGAGAAGAAGGCATGGGAAGATGAGAAGGCAGTGTTGTTTGAAAGATTGATAACAGCAAGGGGAGAAAGCAAAGAAAATGAGCACAAAAGAAAAATTATCCCTCTATGAGTCTAAGATAGGGAAATTCAATGAAGAAAAAGGCAAGTAAAAATCCACTCAGACTCCTCCTCTGATCTAGGTCAAAGAAGAACCAGTTGAAAGAGTAAATCTGCTGCCCTGGGAGGATGAAAACAGAATTGAAACCTTAAAGGATTCACTGATGAGCAAGGGCATGGCAGAGAATGTGTTTGATAATCTTGGGAAAGGAAAATTGAAGGAATTATTCTTTAATGAGAAAGAACAGTGAGAACCCATTCACACCCAAAGGTCTACCCCAATTGAGCCAACTGATAAAGAAACTATGCAAATGATTACTACATTGGCAAAAGAGGGAGGAGATTATCTGAAGCTGGTGATGATGCCAAAGGATAAGAATGTAAGATTGTTTGAACAAACTGAGCATGTGAGAAGACATGTGCCTAAAAAGAAATATACTCAAAGGGTCTCCACTGTAAGTGTCCCAATACCAACAACAAGAGCCACACTTCAACGACAACAAAGGCCACCAACTGATGTGGACCTACCAAAGAAGTTGTATTTCGATGCCAGAACAAAAACTATGAAAGTCATTATGTCCCGTGGTGCTTTAAAGAACATTATATTCAAGGATGACTTTTAGGATTTCAAAAGGGAACAATTGGAGGAGATGGCAATGATGAATCTTTAGGATTATCAAGACACGCAAAGGTTTGCAGGACAACAAAGGAATGAACTCTCTAGATATTTGAAAGAAGAATCTAGGAAGGGATTTCCTTTACTTAACAAAAAGAGAAAGCTTGAGCTCTCACAGTTTGAAAGAACCAAGACGCAGAGGAGGATGAATGATATAATGATGATAGAAGCATTCTACAGAAAGACTACAAGATATTCAAACCCTCTTGCCAACATGAAAGAATGTATAAGTATGAGGCAGCAGATGACCAGGCCGAACTATGAGGTCCAGAAAAATGGCATGATTTCTAAGATAGTTTTTGAACCTAAAGACCCATCTGTTATCTTAAGAAATTCAGATGGACTGGCCTTGGGCTTCATTGAACACGACACTGACTTTGAGTTTCTTCATGTATAGGATCTAGAGGAGATAATCAGATGGAATCTGCCTTCTCAACATCTTCACCACAGGGAGATCTCTTTATTTAAAGAGAAGGCTGTTGCTGTAGTATTTGACAGAAGGAGAGATGCGAAAGATCTAGAAGATGAAGACATTTTTATCTTTTGGTTGAATTTAATTTGTAATGTCCATGTGACAGAATTCTACCTATGTAAATTTTTTCCTTTAAGTAATTTAACT
>NW_027505853.1:0-165144 GCF_021521415.1 Bidens hawaiensis
ATACATGTAAAAGACATTATTCCACTCATGGGGGCTAAGCTTGTCATAATCCTGTAAATTACCAAATGTGAACGGACCTGTATTATACTTTGGATTATAGCTCGACAGATCCCTAAACTAAACCTACTCCATATACTTCAATCTCGATCATGTCACATCTTACCATTTTAATCATATTTTGGACCTTATTATGAGTCACTTCCTTAAACTAAAGCTATAAGATTAAAAGTTAAAAGGTAACGAATATCAAAATATTAACTAGGTGTAAACATATATCGGTTTGGTTATCCAACTCCTCCGTAACCAAAACCTGAAATTTGATTATTCCAAAATCATCCACCAAAGATCAACGAAATCCGTTTGGTTGATTTGATTAGTATTTCGATTCGGTTAATAACAAAAACCAAACCCGGTTCGGCTATTCAACTCCACTGTAACCGAGAACCAAATTCAAACTTTCCAAAATCATCCACTGAAACCAATAATCGAAATCAGCTCGGCTTTCAGTTAGTTTTTCGATTATGTTAGTTTCTCTTAATAACCAAAACCAAACTTGGGCTTATAATATTGCTTAAAAATACATGAAACGTGGTATAATAAATACATGAGAATAAGGCATAGAAGCTAGAAGTACATGAAAATACGAATGGTGTGGTACGGATAATTTCAGTTGACTGAGGACACACAACATCACAAATATCAATCGGAGTAAACTGCGGTTTTCGTCCATATGGGTTGTCAAAATCTGTAGTTTTAGTTCAATAGTTTCAAATTTGCGATTTTCGTCCATGTGGTTTAATTTCACTTGCAATTAAACCTCAATTCATTAACCCCGTTATTTCTGGCCGTTAAACCGATCAACATGCCCCTCACATAAGGGGCAATTTTGTCCTTTTTAACCATAAATAAACCTCATTCCTAATTCACAAGCCCCTCACGTGAAAGGCACGCTGATGGGTTTAACGACTAGGTTTAATGAGATTAGTGAATTCGGGTTTAATTGCAAGTGAAATGAAACCACATGGACGAAAATTGCAATTTTGAAACTATTAGACTAAAACTGCAGATTTTGACAAACCACATGAACGAAAACTACAATTCACTCTATAAACCGATAACAAAATTCTGATTTCCTAAATTTCGATTCGCTTTCATTTGTCTCCGATTCAGTTATTGCTCACCTCGTTAAAAAAAAAAAAAATAGGAGCATAATAATAATTTGTTGCAAATAATTGAGGAAGTGATATTAAGTATTAACTAAGTATAAAATAATATAATATCATGGATGATCACAATTAATAACAAGCTTTTATTATTATTATTATTATTATTATTATTATTATTATTATTTATAAGTTTATAACATCTTGTGTACCTATAAAACGCCTCACAAAGTCCACCAAATCACTTTCTCTCTCTATGTGTGTGAGTATTCGGTGCCAAAAGGTGTTGTGAATTGTCACTAATAATTCAGGTAAAATCATCTCTTAATTATAATTATATATGTTTCGTTTTAATTCGATTAGGTATACATACGATCATCATCCGTTGTACTCAATTGACTGATTTGAACGTAATGATTTCGAGTGTTTAATATGTTGAATTACCAGCAATTGAACCACCGTTTGAGTTCATGTTAATTGATTGAATGAATTGATTGAATCTGTATTGTGTATTGTGTTGGATCGGTGATTAGTTATGGATATGATGAACTTAATAATAATAATAATAATAATAATAATAATAATAATAATAATAATTGAATGAATTTTGGATATGGTTTATTGAAATTTGATATTGTTGTTACTTTTTCCTTTTTAGGGCTAGTGTTTTAAAAAGGTTAGATCATTATTACCATAATAAACCAGCATACTTTCGCATTCTGAAAATACTCTTTTTAACCTAATTTGCTTTTGATACTAGTCCAACGGCTTATGCATAGTAATGTTAATTATGTTATACTCGTATAGGCTTAGTTTTGCTATTTACAAAGGACTAGCGGCATGTTTGCCTTCTATTTTGATGTAAAAATTGTTGATTTGATTTTTTACTTCATTCCATTAGTAGCAACTGTTTTTTCGTTAAAAATAAAAAAAAAACTAATTTTGACGTGTTATAAAATACATGGAGGTCGTGAAATTTATTAGATAACTGGATTTTAAGAAATGTTATCTGTGCCATGTGGCGCCCAGTCAGTAAAGAGTGTGTTTTTGTTTTAGGGGTGTAATGGTGTTGTAGCCCTATATATATATATGTACATATATCACACACACATACCATTAAAATAATAATAAATGAACAAGTAAGGTAACACTCGCCCCCCCCCCCCAACCTTGTTGCCCCACTTATCGCCTGGGGGGTGGTGTGCACTCCATTTATCGCCCAATTTTGGGCATGTTATCGCCCCCGCTACGCTCAGCCTTAGGGTCAAGAAAAGAGTCTATGTAGCATAATACGCATATGTGGTGGTGACATGTGTGCTGACTGTGCGAATAAACGACCTGCATTTATCATTAGTTTCACATGTTTGTATGTATTTAACAAGTTTAAGGAGTCTAATCACTAATGTGTCAAATTTCAGTTGATTGACCGTCTGCAAAAGAAGAAAGTATGTTGATTTTCTACTGTATTAACCCTGACGACCCTGTTTATAATCATGTTTGATGGGATATTATTTATTGGATGGCTAGATTTTAAGAGGTGTTAAGGGTCAAGAAAATAGCATATGTAGTATCATAGTATGCAAAATACGCATATTTGGCGGTGACCAATGTGCTGACTGTGCAAATAACCGAACCTGCAGTTACCTTTAGTTTCACATGTCTGTATAAAGTTAACAAGTTCAAAGATTCTATTTTGTCGAACTTCAGTTAATTGACTGTTTGCAAAAGAAGAACGTATGCTGATTTTCTATTATATTTATATTAACTCATTTTTTAAATCATGTTTGACAGAATATTATTGTGACTAAACATATATATTTATGTGGTCATTGGTCAGGATCTAATTTAAGTTATAATATCAAGGAGGAAATGGGGTCAGAAGGGCCAAAGAGTGTAGTGATTCACGTTACAGGCTTCAAAAAGTTCAATGTGTTTGCTACCAACCCAACTGAAACGTTAGTTTCTAATTTAAGAAGTTATGTTGAAAAGACAGGTTTGCCTCCTAATGTCACTTTAGGTAGCTGTACAGTTCTCGTAACTGCAGGTGACGGTGCTTTGCCTGCGCTTCAGAAGCTTTTAGAATCAAGTGTTTCAAGTGAGAACAAGTCCGGTTCCAAAGAAGTTGTATGGGTGAGATTAATATTAAATTCAATATCGTTATTTATGACGTTTTTCTATGATTTAATTCATTGGGCGGAATGTTGTTTAGTAGGCTACATAAGTGAAAGTTTATTTGAGAATGAGAAAAAAGTACAAAACAACACGTGTGGTCGGTAGATAAAAAACATTGAGTGCCAAGATTGAATCTACTTACATGTGTGCATAATGACACGTCACACGTGTCACGTGTTTTTTTTCATCCGTGAACTAAAACGTTAATTCACATTTGAATATACTCAATTTTGGCCCTTTGTTTTTTTATCCAAGGGCCTAGATGTGTTCTTTTGCTCGATTTTGTGGTTCTCAAACGAGCTTATAAACACGTCCTGCTACAGTATGCTTGAAGTGAATTTTCAAAGAATTCAATTCAAGTTTAACAAGCAAGTTTGGTTTGTTAGTTAAGATGGTGTCGTTTTGGGAAAGTGTAAGTAGTATCTACTCATGCTTCCCCAAAAAGACGCTGCCTTGACTTGCAGGGTCAAACTTACTTGTTACATTCAAATTGAGATCCTTTTGATACGCTATAACATGGACACTATAAAGTCCGTGTTCACATATGTGATGCAAGCTGCCATTTTTTTTCTGAGTTTTTGGATTTTTTTAAATTAATTTTGAATATGAAAATTGGTTGGTTTGACATATGAAGTCAAGTCAAACTGCATTCTTCTTTGCACTTTCACACATGGCTGTACTTATAATTTATAGGGTTCATTACTTTATTACACCAAAACGAATTTTACTTGTTATTTTTTCTCATTCTATATTAGAATATTGTTTCCTCATATAACATACTTTCAGTTTCATATAAGTGTATGCAACCTTTTATAGCACGTAAAATGTTGACATGGCACACTGTCACGTGATAAAAAAAAGACGACATATCACCATTTGACATGCTATATAAGCGGTTGCTTACAAGGGTACACAATTGGTAGCATATTATATACAACGGGAAAAAAAACATCTGTTCTTACATGCAATGCAAAAGGGGAAAGTTACAATTATGGTGCAATTAAATTTATATTCAATTTCGGGAACATAGTAACTGTTCTCTCATCACTGAAGTTTCAGTATTAATCTCAAGTCATTTTATGCGACGCTTTTTTTATATATATATATTTGTTATGTGTCTTTTTCTTTTGGTTACTTTACATATATACATTTTCCAGCTTCACATGGGATTAAATGGCGGGGCATCAAAATTTGCCATTGAGAAACAAGCAGTAAACGAAGCCAGTTTTTCTTGTCCGGATGAGCTTGGTTGGCAACCAAAGGTATTCCATTTTTACCGTTACATTTACGTAATATCAAGTTTTGACTATTATTAATGCTTAAAAATTCTTATCTATGACAGCGGTTGCCAATTGTCCCGGAGGATGGAGAATTAACTCGAATAAGAGAGGTAATTTGTATTCTGTTTCTTGCAAATAGCTTTTTAATTCCACATAATCATACGCCTATCGGTCTATGCCATACATGTAGTCATGACCCATACATAATTGCTTTGTGAAATAAATAGGATTAATTTCGTATGTATCCTCCTAAAAGAGTTAAAGGACAAAATTTCACATATGCTATTTTAATTTTTATGATATCATTTTGAGCTTTTAGAAGGATACACGAAAATATTTTTTAGGAGGTTGTGTTTGTTAAAAACAAACTTTAGGCTGCTTTTGCCCCTCTTTCAACGGAAATTATTTTTATGCAATATTGAATATTTGTGATAAAACACAACCCAAAATCGACGCATAAATCATATGAATGAAAATTACTGCCTTCAATAATATCTTGTTATCAAACTATTAACAGTAACACTAGAAGTATGGTCAGTAATCACCCAAACAGTGACAAGAAGACTGGTAAAAGAATTAACTTTATATAATGTTTCCTAAAAAGAAAATGCTGCAATTTTTAATAGATATTTGAAACTCGAAATTTTACGATTTGCTATTCACTCAATTCACTTTGGGTTTATATGTTCTCTCTCACAGAGTCACGGTCAAAATACAAATATTTAGCTAAAAAGGAAACAAGTCTTAAAGAGGTTGAACAGCACGAAAGTCGCTTAAAAGTGTATAGAGAATTCATACAATCTCCAAAATCATTTTAATAAAAAAAAAAACAAATTACTCGTTCTGACCTTAAAAAAGAGTTAATAAAAACATAACTGGAAACGTGTCTAAATGGGTCGCATGGTGCGGGCGTCATTTGATGTGTATGTTTAATGCGAGCAACTCTTGAGTCAGTTTATAAAAAAAAATTGAGTTATTTATTTTAAATTTGTAAAAACTTGTTTCGATAATTATAACAAGAACATTAATCAATTTAAGTTATTACAAAAAATACGGATGATAAGTTTCCGGATAAACCCAACCTGGCCAGCCATTTTAGCCCATACTAAACAATTACATATTTAACACATACTCATTTGACCCGAGACCAACCCGCCCACTTTGTCATGGCCCAACCCATTCTGTTTCAGAACATGGTAATATTTCCATTTTCCTGTATGGCTATATTTTTATCATATAAATAAAATTAAGAATGCTATAATTATGCAATAATAAGTTCGTATAGGCTCGCGAGCTTAGTCAACCTCGATATATTAAGCGTGTCCCGGGCCTGTTTATTATTTGAGCTCCAAATTAGGCTCGAACCTAGGGCTGTAAACCAACCGATGCATTCATCAATGTGAATAAAATCGGTAGACCCTAGAGATTGAGACTAATGCATTCATCAATGTGAATAATGAAAGCTTGTAAACGAATCGAATGAACACGAACAAGGGCTTGTAAACGAATCAAATAAACGAACACGAACACTTAATCGGACAAATATTTATGTTCATGTTCGTTTATTTAAATTATGAACATTTGTGTTCGTTTATTTTCGTTTGTTTAAAATCTAAACGAACATAACTGAAGAAAGATAAACGAACATAAATGAACATATATGAACAAATGTAAATGAACACAAAAAAACATAAACGAACATAAATGAAAACCCTTAAATGAACACCAATTAATAAATATAAAACATTTAAGTAGATGACTCATCCAGATAATATTAAATTATTTTCCATTAATACATAAAACAAACATAAATAAATAAACAGGCATAAACGAGCATAAATAAACGAACGTTCATGAACATTAATGAACGAACGGAACATGTGTTTATGTTCGTTCGTTTATTAAATAAATGAACATAAACGAACTTCCCGCTGAACGGTTCACGAACAGTTCACCGAACGTCCGGTTCGTTTACAGGCCTACTCGAGCCCCATAAGCCCGGCTTTGGCTCGAGCTCGTATAAGCTCGGCTGGACTCGTTTACACCCCTATGTTTCTTACTCTTTGCGTCCTTTTCTTTTCTTTTCATTGTAGACGACTTTTTTTGCTGATGCTATCCTGGAGTTCTTAAACAAGATCAAGGGCTGCGATGCAACGCTCTCTGATGACGCAGGGCGTTTCGTTTGCAACTATGTATACTATCATTCTCTCCGGTTTGCTGAGCACAACGGGCATAAATCGCTTTTCGTACATGTCCCGCCTTTCTCGAGAATCGACGAGGAAACGCAAATGCAGTTTATGGCAGCCCTTTTGGAGGCAATTGCTGTTAGTTGTTGACATCTTTCATCTTTTCATGTTGTTTTAAAATTCCCAAATCTTTTTCTTATGGTTTGTATGCTTTTGGACTGTTTCTTCTGTAAATTTTTTTGTTTTTTTTTCTTTGAGATATTTTGAATCCTTTAGAGATTGTTGTTGGTTGTGCATATTTTTGGCTCTTTTTCACATTTTTTTGTTTTTTTAATCGATGTGACGGACGGGCGGACGGAGTGATCGCGTGTGGAAATTCTTTAGATGATTTGAATCGATTAGAGATATCGGGTGAGGCGCTTTAAATGTATTAAAAACCGGGTTTTTTACTTGCTAAACATGCCCCTCTATGTTTTTCTTCTACTTGCTAAACTTAACGGAAGTTAGTCTTAGACCTCAAACTAGCTACAAATTCATAGCCATAGAGATCCCGAACTTGTTACTTGGGCGGGGCCTAACCACATAGACTAGATTTGCACAAACCAAGTAGGAATCGGTTTCGGGTATGCTCAACAAAAGTCAAAATCGGGTCAGGTAGGAACTAGTTCCGGGTATAGTCGAGTATTTAACCGGGTTTTTTTCGGGTTTCGGGTAGGGCAGGGTTTTGACAGAGTAAAGGTGAAACCGGTTCCGGCGGGTCCAGGTTGGGTCCAGTTCTAGGTACAGGCCTGGGGAGAAAACCAATATCAGGTTGTACCCGCAGGTGGGGTACGAATAAGAACAATTTTCAGGTCGGGGTCGGAACCGGGTATTTTGTGCACCTCTAACATAGATCATTTTAATATTTAAGTATTTTGTAAAATACAAATACTATATTAACTGAAACTTGTATGTTAATTGATTGTATTAACATTATTAAAATCTAAAAAAGTCTATATTAAACAAGAAAAGTAAGAACAAAGAAATATATTTGTTATTGCTTATAGTATTAAAAAGAATAAAGTACATTATTAATTAAAGAAATAAATAGAGGCTCACAAACATTTGGAGGCTAAAGCAACAAGCCAAAGCCAAACAATGGTTGAGTGGTGGGTATTTGATGTAATGTTGTTGCTTATTTTATGTAATCAAATGTATAAGTACTCACTACGTTATGTTAGATATGCTCTCAATACTTTAATAGAAAATTTGTCTTAAGATAACATCTATAATTTCGTGCATACGTTGTTACGAGAATGTGGATACGTATGCTATATTATAATTTTCATTGCTATTTACAAAAAATCTTAATTGTCAGAGTACTTTATGATTTGTGTTTGTGGATATGTAGATTGAAACTGAAAATCATGTCGGATTTATGAAATGAGCATGACTCCTTTAATCTAAAATTCGAATGATTGATTGATTTTTTGTTGAAAATAATGAATTTACGATAAAAATACATAAAATATTTTCAATATTTATAATTTAATGCACAAAGTTAAAAAAAAATGCACAAGTAACAGATAAACCCACAAACCAATGTTTAACGTATAAGCATATAGTATAGGTGTTTAATACTTGGTTACAAACATTCGAACTGAACAAATCTTAAACCGTTTATAAATAAACTGAATTTGTTTTTGGTTTAGTTTCAATCGAACAACATTAGCTATTGGATTTTCGGTTTTAAGAAATTTGATGCGGTTAAACCAAGGAAGATGTATGAATTTTCCTATATGTGTAACTCATTAACAACCAAACCGTTAAAAACCAAAACACACCGACTTGAGGAATCTGATACTTAAACAGATAAACAAACATCTAGTTAAAATTCACTTTTTCTCTTTATTTTAAACCGAAGGCTATCCAATTAACCAAATACAAATTCATTTTTTAATTACGACCATTTTAAATTCGATCGAGTTCATTTTCAATTCAACTGAAAACTTACCAAAACTAAACGAGAAACCTGAACATATAAACACCCTACTACATATTCACCTTTGCATCATTTTTTTTTTGAAACATCAAAGGCCCAGACTTCGAGATCACCCTTTCACCCGTAAAACAAAACGTGGTGACTTACCCACCCACCCTAGAGGAAACCCACAACCGGGAAAACCCTCTTACTCAACCTGTAATAAAACGCTCTAGCCGAGACTCGAACGCACGATCTCCCACCTGCAGGGGCGTAGCTTAGTCGTGGCCAAGGGTGGCCCCGGCCCCCTTCGTTTTTTCGCTCGTAGTGCAAAATTATCTTTTTTTCGGCTGATATTTTCTATACATAGTGTAAATTTACCCGTTTATGACTAAAAATTAGAGCCTGACCCCCTCCCCCCTCCGTTTTTTTGCTATGTAGTTGTAGGGGTATGGTACTAAAACCCGGTTCTACGACCCTAAATCTATTATGTTTGGCCTATTTTATCGCATGGACTAATACAATGTTATTGGGCCGAGGGGGTTTTGTGGAGGTAACCCTAACTGGGCTAGGCCCATTAGGGTACCATGATGGTGGCCATGAGACTCTATATAAGGAGGTCTCCACCTCCTTATCATGGGTCATGCTCAATAAGAGCCACCACCACTTTTTTGTGTCTGTGAACAAGAAATCCTCAGGATATCTTAGCAGTCGCCTCCACACCCCCGAAACCATTGCAGGTCACAGGCGCAGCCGTTGAAGAAGAAGATCAAGACGTGGTTCGTTCATCTCGAAAATCCGTGGAAACATCGTCATGGATCAGGTAAGATTCATTTCGTGCTTCGACATTGGCGCCATCCGTGGGACGGCAACGAACTGCCCTTCGATCTTCATCTCGGCTGTCAGATCTCTCCCAAGAAAAACGCAGATCTGGAAGTTTACAGAAAAAGGCTTCAAAGCTTGTTCTATTTAAAGCACAAAAAGATCCATAGATCTAAAAAGAGGCTTCCAGATCTGGGCAAGAAGGAAAATCCGTGATTGGAATGATCAGATCTCCGAATCTGTGATGGTTTTAAATCTGCTCCGGGCTTCAGATCTGTCCAGATCTGATTTACAGATCTAGGTCTAGATTACAGACCTGGATTTTAGGTCTAAAGTTGCAGATCTGACTCTTAAATTGCAGATCCGGAAATTACCAGACTTCCGCCGCCATGTACGCACGCCCGTGGGTTCTCACTCCGCAGCCGTGCATGTGCCGCCGCGGAAACCACCATCTGGGTTTTTGCGCAAGAGACCTCCGCCATGCACGCGCACTCGCGAGTCACCACTCTATCGCCGTGCATGCGCGCATCAGGCTACGCGCCAAACTTCAAGGTTGGGAATCCTAATATCCCATATGGCTACGCGCCAAACTTCAAGGTTGGGAATCCTCCTAATATCCCATATGGCTACGCGCCAAACTGCAAGGTTGGGAATCCTCCTAATATCCCATATGGCTACGCGCCAAACTTCAAGGTTGGGAATCCTCCTAATATCCCATATGGCTACGTGCCAAACTTCAAGGTTGGGAATCCTCCTAATATCCCATATGGCTACGCGCCAAACTGCAAGGTTGGGAATCCTCCTAATATCCCATATGGCTACGCGCCAAACTTCAAGGTTGGGAATCCTCCTAATATCCCATATGGCTACGCGCCAAACTGCAAGGTTGGGAATCCTCCTAATATCCCATATGGCTACGCGCCAAACTGCAAGGTTGGGAATCCTCCTAATATCCTATATGGCTACGCGCCAAGGTTGGGAATCCTAATATCCCATATGGCTACGCGCCAAGGTTGGGAATCCTCATAATATCCCATATGGCTACGCGCCAAGGATGGGAATCCTCATAATATCCCATATGGCTACGCGCCAAACTTCAAGGTTGGGAATCCTCATAATATCCCATATGGCTACGCGCCAAGGATGGGAATCCTCATAATATCCCATATGGCTACGCGCCAAACTTCAAGGTTGGGAATCCTCATAATATCCCATATGGCTACGCGCCGAACTTCAAGGTTGGGAATCCCCATAATATCCCATATGGCTACGCGCCAAACTTAGGGGTTGGGAATCCTCATACCATATGTTCACGCATCACATATGCTCACGCATATTACACATGCCTACGCATCACATGCTTACGCATCACATGCTCGCACATGTCACAGTCTACACGCACGCGCACGCAACATCTGCGCGTGGCGCATAACACAAAACCAAAGTCTACGCGCACGTGCATGCAACATCTGCACGTGGCGCGTGACATAAAGTAGCTCGTAAGCCGCCTCACGCGCAAGCTCCACTATTATTACAGCTCATAAGACGCCTCGCGCGCAAGCTGTTATTATTCTTACAGCCCGTAAGTCGCCTCACGCGCAGGCTTTTATTATTCACACAGCTCATAAGACGCCTCGCGCGTAAGCTGTTATTATTCTTACAGCCCGTAAGTCGCCTCACGCGCAGGCTCTTTATTATTCACAGCTCATAAGACGCCTCGCGCGCAAGCTGTTATTATTCTTACAGCCCGTAAGTCGCCTCACGCGCAGGCTTTATTATTCACACAGCTCATAAGACGCCTCGCGCGCAAGCTGTTATTATTCTTACAGCCCGTAAGTCGCCTCACGCGCAAGCTTTTATTATTCACACAGCTCATAAGACGCCTCGCGCGCAAGCTGTTATTCTTACAGCCCGTAAGTCGCCTCACGCGCAGGCCTTTATTATTCACAGCTCATAAGACGCCTCGCGCGCAAGCTGTTATTATTCTTACAGCCCGTAAGTCGCCTCACGCGCTGGCTTTTATTATTCACACAACTCATAAGACGCCTCGCGCGCAAGCTGTTATTATTCTTACGGCCCGTAAGTCGCCTCACGCGCAGGCCTTTATTATTCACACAGCTCATAAGACGCCTCGCGCGCAAGCTGTTATTATTCTTACAGCCCGTAAGTCGCCTCACGCGCTGGCTTTATTATTCACAACTCATAAGACGCCTCGCGCGCAAGCTGTTATTATTCTTACAGCCCGTAAGTCGCCTCACGCGCTGGCTTTATTATTCACAGCTCATAAGACGCCTCGCGTGCAGGCATTATTATTCTCAAAGCTCGTAAGACGCCTCTCGCGCGCAGGCTTTTATTATTCTCAGCTCGTAAGACGCCTCTCGCGCGCAGGCTTTATTATTCTTAGCTCGTAAGTCGCTACTCGCGCATGCTCTATTATTATTATAGCTCGTAAGTCGCCTTGCGCGCCAGCTTCATTATTCTACAAACTCGTAAGCCGCCTCACGCGCCAGCTTCATTATTCTACAAGCTCGTAAGTCGCCTCGCGCGCCAGCTTCTTTATTATTACAGCTCGTAAGTCGCCTCGCGCGCCAGCTTCTTTATTATTACAGCTCGTAAGTCGCCTCGCGCGCAGGCTCTCATTATTCTATAGGCTCGTAAGTCGCCGCACGCGCCAGTTTTATTACTTTCACAGCTCGTAAGTCGCCTCACGCGCCAGCTCAATTATTATTCTTATAGCTCATAAGACGCCTCTCGCGCGCAAGCTTTATTACTTTCACAGCTCGTAAGTCGCCTCACGCGCCAGCTCAATTATTATTTTCAAAGCTCATAAGACGCCTCTCGCGCGCAAGCTTTATTACTTTCACAGCTCGTAAGTCGCCTCACGCGCCAGCTCAATTATTATTCTCAAAGCTCATAAGACGCCTCTCGCGCGCAGGCTTTTATTATTCTTAGCTCGTAAGACGCCTCACGCGCAGGCTTTATTATGCTACAGCTCGTAAGACGCCTCTCGCGCGCAGGCATTATTATTATTTTAGCTCGTAAGTCGCTTCTCGCGCCAGCTTCATTATTATTATAACTCGTAAGTCGCTTCTCGCGCCAGCTCCATTATTATTATAGCTCGTAAATCGCCTCACGCGCGAGCTTCATTATTATTATAGCTCGTAAGTCGCCTCGCGCGCAGGCTTTTATTACAACATGTCACCATCATGAAGAAAGCCTCTCAAAACTCAGACAATAAAGACAAGGCCAAAGAAAAGGGGAAAAAACCGCCTCACACCTTATAAAGTCCAGCGCTCCACCTAGACGCTTGCGCGCCCAGGAGCAACACTGGACTTGGGGGGGCTTGTAGGGGTATGGTACTAAAACCCGGTTCTACGACCCTAAATCTATTATGTTTGGCCTATTTTATCGCATGGACTAATACAATGTTATTGGGCCGAGGGGGTTTTGTGGAGGTAACCCTAACTGGGCTAGGCCCATTAGGGTACCATGATGGTGGCCATGAGACTCTATATAAGGAGGTCTCCACCTCCTTATCATGGGTCATGCTCAATAAGAGCCACCACCACTTTTTTGTGTCTGTGAACAAGAAATCCTCAGGATATCTTAGCAGTCGCCTCCACACCCCCGAAACCATTGCAGGTCACAGGCGCAGCCGTTGAAGAAGAAGATCAAGACGTGGTTCGTTCATCTCGAAAATCCGTGGAAACATCGTCATGGATCAGGTAAGATTCATTTCGTGCTTCGACAGTAGTGTATATTTATCATTTTTTGCCCGAAAATTTTTACATGTAGTGTAAATTTACCCGTTTACGACCGAAATTTTGAGCCCGACCTCCGTTTTTTCGCTCGGCAGTGTAAATTTATCTTTTTGCAGCCAGAAATTTTTATACATGGTGTAGCTTCACCTGTTTCCGACCGAAATTTCTATGAATTTTTTATACCTATTGAGTCTGGCCCCCTCGACGTGTATGCCTAGGTTTTGCCACTGCCCACCTTTTCATCAGGGATGAGCTCAGTATCGAAACTCCCGATCTATATTTTCCCAAATTCTTGATACCGGTACCAAAAGCAAAAAATTCAGAATATACCGATAGGCGATAACATACCAAACCATACTGATCCCGAAACACAAGATTCGGTACCAGTACCGCTCGAGAAAAACTAGTTGAATAGTAATTCTTTTTCCAAAAGTAATTTGGGTATTTAAAGGGTAATTTGGGTATTTAAAACATAAGCATCCGTTGACGATTCACGCAACCTCTATTAATCTCTTTGTTATTATCATTTCCCACACTCATTTTTCAGATCGATCGATCCCTTTTTTTCCCAGAACAACCTTCTTCTCTCTCAGGTAACCAATAATAATAATAATAATATTATTATTATTATTATTGATAAATTTCAATCGTTATATTTAATATCGTGTTAATCTCAGATCTAATTGTTTATCTGCTAATTGATCGAATAATAATATTTGAGGTTATGTTGATCTAATGCAATTGAAACTTTGTATGGTGAAATTCTGTTGAATTTATAGGTTTTTGACGGATTTTGGCTGAAATCGTGAGTTTCATTATTGTATTATTAATCTCAGATCTAATTGTTTATAGGATGAAATGAATCCTTCAAGTTACGTTATCTGCTTATTGATCGATTAGTATGCTAAGCTAATTGATCGATTAATAATATGTTTAGGTTATGTTGATCTGATGCAATTGAGAATTTGTTAGGTGAAATTTTGTGCTGTTTAGGTTTAATTTATAGGTTTTTAACGGTTTTTGGTTGAAATTGTGAGTTTCATTCTTGTGTTATTAATCTCAGATCTAGTTGTGTATACGTTGAAATGAATTGTTCAAGTTATGTTATGTGCTAATCGATCGATTGATAATATGTTAGGTTATGTTTGCTCGGTGAAATTTTGTGTTATTTAGGTTGAGTTTATAGGTTTTTGACTGAAAAATTGTGAGTTTCATTATTGTGTTAATCTTAGATCTAATTGTTTATTGGATGAATTGAATCGTTCTAGTTACGTTATGTGCTAATCGATCGATTTATGTTAGGTTATGTTTGCTCGGTGAAATTTTGTGTTATTTAGGTTGAGTTTATAGGTTTTTGACGGATTTAGGCTGAAATTATGAGTTTCGTTTATTGTGTTAATCTCAGATCTAATTGTTTATTGGATGAAATGATACGTTCGAGTTACGTTATGTGCTAATCGATCGAATAATAATATTTTAGGTTATGTTGATCTGATGCAATTGAGGATTTGTTAGGTGAAATTTTGTGTTATTTAGGTTTAATTTATAGGTTTTTGTTCGGAATTGTGAGCTTCGTTATGCATGTTATGTTGGGGTTCTATTTACGTGTTCTATTCTGATTTTGAATCTCGATTTGGATCTTCAGTTATTATTGTGTTAATCTCAGATCTAACTGTTTGTAGGATAAAATGAATCAGTCATTATGTTATGTGCTAATCGAATGAATATGCTAATCGATGGAATAATATGTTTAGGTTATGTTGATCTAATGCATTTGAGGATTTGCTCGGTGAAATTGTGTTATTTAGGTTGAATATTGTAGGTTTTTGATCATTTTTGTTTGAACTCGTGATTTTCATTATTGTGTTAATCCCAGATCTAATTGTTTATCATAGGTGATTATGCTATGAGCTAACTGATCTAATGATATGTTTATGTTTTGTTGATCTGATGCATTTGAGAATTTGTTTGGTGAAATTGTGTTATTTAGTTTGAATTCGTAGGTTTTGATGATTTTTATGTTAAATTGTGAGTTTCGTTATGCGATTTAGTGTTTTTATAAACATGTTATGAGTTCCGGTTGTCTGTTTGAAGATCTTGCGATCTGATCTGTGAATCGTTTAGATTGGAGATGTTAACATTAATGAAATCGATGAATATAGAGTTCTAGATCATAGATCAATAAATGAAAGCTTATAACTACAATTCAACTTCATTTTCTCAAATAATAATGTCTCTGTTTTTTTGATCTGATGCATTTGAGATTTTTTTCAGTGAAATTCTGTTATTTGATTTGATTTCATATGTTTTTGATGATTTTCGTTTGATATTGTGATTTTTGTTATGCGGGTTAGGGGTTCTATTTACGTGTTATGAAATTGTGATGTTAGTATTTACATAATCAATGTTTGTAATCCGTGTTTTGAAACATGAATGAGTTGAAACTAGAATTATAGACCATTGGTTTTGTTTGTGTTTATGTAGTTCTCTGTGTTCTATCACATCTAGGTGGACTGTTTTGCTTTCTTTTAAACTAATTGTGTGTTGAACTATGAATCTGTCGGATTGGTTTAGCAGATCTCTGAAAACTATAGGTTTTATGTGTGGATCTAGTTGCTTTATATAATATTAGTTATTTTGCGTCATTTCATTGGATCTTACTCAAGCTTTTGATGATGATTTAAGATCTACTTCTGTTCTGGATGGTCTTTGTTTTACCACTAGCAGACTTTTTTTTTGGTCAAAAATAATTGTAGTTCTACTAATATTTGTTAGTTCTTTGTTATCTTGTTTTAAATTTTAATGATGATTTGTTGGGGTGTTGGTAATTTTATTATTTGATATCTAGGCTACAGATGTGCTTTTCTACATAGCTAAAACAGTTTATTGGAGTCTAGTATGATGACACAGCAACTTATTTTGGATCCTTGTTTTTTTTTTAAAATCGCATTCTGTTACATCAGTGTTTGGTTTCTGTTATTCGCTAAAAGTTTTTTGTAATTATTCTTTGGTACCATATTTTCAGTCGTGATGTTTCTTTATTAGGTTTAATCACACTCTATCGTTACCATAAATTGCAGACATTAAGACACTACTGTTTTTTAAATTGTAACTAAAAGAGTAAAGTTGACCTTTTGCAGGGATCGTCATCAGAAAAACAAGGATGGGGCTTACATTTACCAAACTCTTCAGCCGACTTTTTGCCAAGAAAGAGATGCGCATACTGATGGTGGGTCTCGATGCAGCTGGTAAGACCACCATTTTGTACAAGCTCAAGCTCGGGGAGATTGTGACTACCATCCCCACTATTGGTACGTCTTTTTATAACCAATTTCTATTTAGTAATATAATTCTCTTCACGTAGCGTTCCGGACGGCATTGAAATAAATAGAACAGAAAATATAGGGGTATGTTTTTGATTTCGAGAAATGATAAATATGAATAAAAATACGCCTAATGCTACTTCACATCCATCCACGGATGGAAGCCAAGTGGCATTAGGTATATCTTTAGACATATGTTTTGTTTGATTGCGGGTAGTTCTGCCATTCAAATAATCACAAAAATATTACATTTATTAACTTGTGATTCCATAGTTTTGTATAATACCATTAAGGTATCAAATACCAATATGAGGTTTTAAGAATTTATTCTGGTATCTTCTATGCAGGATTTAACGTGGAGACTGTTGAGTACAAAAACATCAGCTTCACTGTGTGGGATGTCGGGGGTCAGGACAAGGTAGAATAGTTTCTTGATTTTGCTCTCTACATTTAGACGGCTTTTATAAATTTTTTGATTAGGTTACTACAAATAATTTTATCTAATATAAAGAGTGACATAATTATCTTTTGTCAACCATGTGAGTTTATTTTGGATCTCTGTAAAAGTAATATTAAATTTCAAAAAATCGTGGACCTAAAACATATAGTGTTAACAACTATTTACGCATGACCTTTTAAAGTATGAAGCTTTGTTTAACCATTGAAGTTTATTATGAACTATTTAAAACTATAACCGAGTATTAAACGCAGATCCGTCCACTATGGAGGCACTACTTCCAGAACACACAGGGTCTTATCTTTGTGGTTGATAGCAATGATAGAGACAGAGTTGTCGAGGCAAGAGATGAGTTGCACAGGATGTTGAATGAGGTAAATTTACATGTTAATTGCATTTATCTTTGCTTTCACACATTCAGCAATGCATGTTAGTTATTGGTCTATTCCATGCTTTGACAATTTTTACTCCATTTGTTCATGAATGAATGGCTAATAAATAATAATGCATTGGCTGATAACATAATGCCACATTGCCACTTTCACCCTTTAAAGGACACACAACTTTTGATACTAGAATCAATGCAATTTAGTTGACATGTTTTAAAACAAACTAAGTAGAAAGGTGGACATTTTTTAAAGGCTTAGGGTGTAATCTTTATCTATCGTCAACATTTTGTATAAAAAAAGGTCTGGTAATGTTTAATAAAAGCTATTCTTTTATTTTTGCAAAGTGTAAGTTTGAAAAAAAGAAGTAAACACAAACTTCTACGATGCTGTAATCTTTTTTCACCGCTAAGGCCCTGAAATGCTCGAACAAGTTCGCGCATCTATATATTTTTTTTTGAGTTGACAGATTCTTTTTGAAAGCACAATACATGGTCCTTTTTTGGGCACGCGACTGTTTGTCGTGTAATTTGAGTATTTGAATTTTTTCTGAAAGTACAAAGTGGGTCAGGTTTGTTTATAACGAGACATTTTTTTACGAATCATGCATATAAAGTGGATACATGAAATTTTATTGCTATAGAGGTAAAATCTTTTCTGACATGGATAAAGCTATATAAATACACTAAAAAATTGGATGTATATGTGAGTTTCTTTCTTTGTATTTGGTTATTGCATCTGTAAGGCTGTAACAAGGTTTGTAAATGGATTACTCTGTTCTGTAGGATGAGCTAAGGGATGCAGTTCTTCTTGTGTTTGCTAACAAACAAGATTTGCCTAATGCAATGAACGCTGCTGAAATCACTGATAAGCTTGGCCTTCACTCTCTCCGTCAACGCCACTGGTAAATTCTTCATAGTTCTGTTACATTGTTTTCTTTCAAAAGTTTTATTGTTTAAACTTCTACTTTTGTGATACTATTAAAAAAAGTTTTAGCATTTGACCACTTTCTGTAAACTTGCCTGGGTCCACTTGAGTTTGAGCTAAAGTCGTTTAACTTAGAACGGCTCGAAGTTGGCCCATTTCAGGCTTTACTTTTTAAGCTCGGACCTCGGTTGTTGCCTTATTCCGGACTTTTTTTTATAAGCACCATCTCGGATCATGTGTGATAATTTCTTATTTAAAAGATTAATTATTTGTTGCAACTATATATATATATATTATATAATATATATAATAATATTTGTTAGTGATTGTTAACTTGTCAGTTGTCAGATTAAAAATGTTCTTTTTTTAATAAGCTCGTTATATGAACCTTGAGCATTTGATTTATAAATTTAAAATATTTTTATTATGTTGCGGTTAATTTTACTATAACACATTGTCAAAATTGTTACCTAATACATCTTCTCAATTTTAAATACTTAATTTTTAGTATAATTATTTGGTTTATAATTATCATACCAGAAAATTAAAGCGGAAAAAACTGTTTTTCAGGTACATCCAGAGCACCTGTGCCACCTCTGGGGAAGGACTTTACGAGGGGCTGGACTGGCTCTCCAACAACATTGCTAACAAGGCAAGTTACACTTAATTATATGTCGGTTTAAAGGTCTGGTTATGACCAAAAGAATCCGAGCCAAACCAAACCACACCGCTTGGGTTGCGTTGGGTGGGTTGGCGGTTTTTAGTGGTTAGGTGGTTTAAACTGATTTATTATATTTCTTTTATCAAATTGTTAGTATGCATATTCCAAAAACGAAAGTCAAATAAATAAAAAGGCTATACTGTCGGTTCTATTTTCCAAAGCGTCGGTTGAACAGTAAACCATCAAACTGGTTGGGTTGCCGGTTTTTTAGTGGTTAGGTTGTTTGAACTGATTTTTTTATATTTCTTTTATCAACTTGTTAGTATGCAATTATGCATATTCAAAAACTGAAAGTTAAAAAAACAAAAAGGTTAAACCATCGGTTCTAGTTTTCAAAGCTTCGGTTGAATGGTAAACCACCAATGTATATATTATTTTTAAAACCACCAAACCGTGAACCGATCTACATAAACCTTAAACATGCAACTTGCTTCTATTTTATGAACAACCAACCTTAACCACAACGAAATCGGGTCAAAAGTCTACGTAAGTTATCACTTTTTTACGAACTTTTATCTGTTTTAAATCGTTACTCCCTGTTTGCTCAGTTACTTTTACTTTTGCTTGTAGTTTTATAATTGTGTTTTTGTTCTTTTTATCAGGCATGAGGCGATGATCGAGGCGGTTATGGAAGTATGTTTGTTAAAACAGTTTTTTGATTTGATATATATAGGACATGTTATGATGATATGATACAGTGTTTGTTTTGAACTTTGTTGGTATTTTAAAGTTTTTGATTGATATAATCTTAAGGATTAAAAAACATTCATGTGGGTTGTTTTTATGTTGTTTTTTTTTCCAGATTAGCAAGTTTTCGCTTTGATTGTTCTTTTGAGAATGCCATATATGATTTAGTAAAAAACTAAAAATATTTAACTTGAGGTGCACATAAAATGTTTGGACCCGACCCAGCAGTTCCTACCTGGTATCGAACTTTACCCTATCCTACCCGCAGGTACAGACTGGGCTTTGGGTTCCTCCCTAAAGCTATACCGGAATTACCCAAAATTGGTGGAACCGGTTCCACCAATACCCAACCCTACCCTACCTGAAACCCGAAAAAACCCCATAAAACCGATCAAAATCCGGTGAAATACCTGACTATACCCGAAACAATTTTTGACTTTTGTTGATCAAACCCGGTCCAGCTTTTCCAATTCCAACATTGATATGAGAGTGAGACCTTTGTGTACTGTTTGTCTTTGTTTTTGCTGTTTTGGATAAAGATGTTATTTAAAATTCAACCGACATTAATCACAATTGAAGTGGTTGTTCGGGAGTCCTTATGGAAAAGTTAGAGGAATATTGTAAACTTATCCCTCCATGGAATCATATGACACTAATGTAGGCATAATAAACTCGTTATTGGCTTATATTATGATAATCATAAACACACGTGAGAATACATGATTCAAATTGAAGTAGAACCTCTAGGAAGGTAGCCTTGGACGCTTATAACGGAGGACTTTTTTCCAATTCACTAAATTCGTAATTTTTCTTATGAGAATAGGCTAAATAAATCGTATAGAAAGGCCATTTGTATATATTCTTTTGTCATAACCGATTGAGTCTTACTAAAACGCTCCTAATTTATACATCAAATTATTTTTTTTTGCCAAATTTCCACAATCATGATGTATGACTATGAGATATATGTTTTCCTGTTCTACCTAAAATATTTTTATTTTAATTAAACATTTTAAACTTTATACTAAAAAATAAAATACCAAATGGTCGAAATATTACCATCATATCATTATTGTGTTGTTCATGACTAAAAAAAATTGAAGGATGTGATGTTGTGAGGTTGTCGCTTGGTATTGGTGAACCACTTTACCTTCTATGGGTTGACATAAGATAATTCAAATTCTAGCTTTGACTAATAAATTTGAGAAAAAAATGGTCTTTGCTTTGACCAGTAAAAAAAACTATTAGATTTACCTAAAATCTATTTGATTATCTATTTATATTCAATAGCATTTTTTATTGACAAATTGAATTTTCATAATTTAAAAAAATACAAATAAATTAATAATAATTTATACTAACAATTTAATCAAAGATATTAAAAAAATCACACTTTCAATGTCAAGTACAAATCTCACTTTGATAATCATCATATAATAACATTCTATTTCACTCATTTTCGCTCACAAGAATGATTATGGGTGAAATGGGGAAACATACCTTCTTTGTGAGCATTAAAATCAAGTATAAATATATGATTATCATTTGAGTGAAATTGTTTTTGACAAAAAAAAGGTATAACTTTAAAAGTTCAAGTTAAATTTTCCGTATCAATTAATATCAGTCAATATCATAGAATATTAAAATCCTATTTGCTTTTCTTATGGTCACATTTTACATGATTCTAGATTTTATTGAAAGATAAATTAAATAAACGGGACCAAGTGTCATTAGTAGAAAATATGGCTAGTATCTTTATGTATTATTAAAGTAGAAGGGCGTAGAATGTACATATGAAAGCTAAAAAATGAATTACAGTTATCAGGGTTAGATATACGACGTTTCAATGAAACATCGTGTTTGTTGGGCGTGTATATATACCATCCACATCTGTTGTAAACTATAGATCGATTCATTATATCAAAAATTTTATTGTTCAATCTTGTTCTTTATCTCTTGTTTATATCAGTTTGTCATATAATTGTTCTTGATTTACCAACACTTTTTCTATTTCATAACATGTTTAGGAAACTATTCAATATTGTATGAATCACAAGCTATGTTCAAAACCAATTGGATTGTAATTAATTTGGTTATTATTTAATTAACTTTTATATTCAGTAGTTACCTCTTAAAACCAATAAATATATAAGCCGATTACCACTTTTTGACCAACTAAAAAACAAAATGACAAATATATATAACTAGGTTATATGCCCGTGTAACACACGGGCTAAAATACAATTTTTAAAAAATTAATATGTGGTTTTTGTAAGTTAACATATTTTCAGTTTCATTAATAGAAATCATTATTATGATAATAATTTGAATTATTTTTTAAAGTAAAAGTTGACCTGGTTATCAAAGAGAATGACTTTTGTATGTTTATTACAAATGTTGACATTTCTTTCTCAATTAAAAATCATCAATACACAATGTTTTAATAACTGGTAAACTATTTTTCTTTACATATAGAACAAAATAGTATATCTTAAGATAAAAACATAAAACTTATTTAACTTGTGAGTAAAACTATGTCCGGCTTCATTAAAAGAAACAAAACAAAATACATACATGAAACTGTCTAGTTAAACGCATTGCCAGAAACTATATATCAAACTTTGTAAAGTCAACTAAACCACAACCGCATCGGTTACTGGCCAACATATTAAGCATGTAGTCAAAATTAATTACGGATTCTAAAAATAAATGTATCTTGTCTACTTTGACTAAAAGTAGAATACAATTGCTTTTCTAAAGTCAGAATAATATATCATTAAAGTTAAGGCTGTATATGTCCTTTTGTTAAGATAACTCTTAACTACTGTTAGTGCACAATTAACCAATCTACATTGTGTATTCTTCCTGATTTTATCTGTGTGGACTCCTGGAAGACAAGTGATGAATAAACTCCAAGCTGGAATTGTGTAAAGATGCATAAAATTATTAGATACATTTAATATTATAAGCATCAACAAAAAGTAAGTATTACCAGGTAGTATGAATTTGATAGTAAAAAATCATCTTCTTGACCAGACTCTCCGTCTCTTTCGCTGCAATCAACAATATCACAATATACATTATTAAATATGTTTCACTTCATTAGCTGCATACGTATGTATACATATGGCACATTTAATAAAAGTATATATTTAAATATTCACTTAGATATATACATATTACATACATACATACATGCACACACTAATATAGTAATATATGTTCAATTGCTTGAAAATATAGATGTGTTACTTCTTAATTACCATTCGAAGTTTTCTGAACAACCATATATATACTCCTTTAACCCTAATGTGAACACGACGACCTTCTCGTTCATTATCAAACATATCATGGAAATTAAGGAACAAAAGTTATGTTAGAAATTTAGACTACTTACAGTCTAAAGGAAAAGAAAGCATCTTTTTGACCAGAAAATTTAACTTTTCATTCTTCTAGCAACATAGCAACGATTGTCACTAAAAAATGTGAAAGAATTAATTACTTGAAGCTACCTATATTGAAATATAACAACAATATAATCATAACTACACCTTACCTGAACATAATGCACACCATTTATTTTAGTTGGTCTAGTGATCAATTCCAAAACAGAACTCCCACTTGATTTCTTAAAAATCTAGAAACCTGCTAGATGTATCGGAACATACAAGACTGGAGGAACCTCTAAGCTCCTGATGTTACAAGCCAATAAAGCACATCAGCTAAAAAAATATCTCGTAAAATGATTACGCTGCATAACATAAAAAGGAAATAAGCGTTTTATCAAACACTTTCAACTTTCAAGGTTTAAGCGTATCAATGTTAAAGGCCAAAAACTTTTTACTTCCCTATGGAGTTGTATGAGAGAGATTCCCTCACAATAACATACAATACCGAACACCTTTTAACTTTTTCAAAAAGTTAATAACTTATTTAAAATAAACAATACCAAATACCCCCTAAGTGCGAGTGGTCACTCTATCTTCTTGTCAAGATGCAAAGCTTGCTTCTACTTTTTCTAGACCGCAAAATATAAGTGAGATTTTGTTGGGTATATATGTTTGTTAACTTATTACTAGATTAGTGTCTTAAATTTGTTAATATTTTTTTTTTAAATTAGAAGTTATTTCGGTATATATTTATCTACTTGTCATATTTATTTTGACCTTTCTGTTTTTCTAAATATTAATGTTTTATTAATAAACAAAAGGTGTATTTTTAACTTATTTTTTTAATAAGTTGGAAAATAAATAAAAAGGCAGGATAATTTGCTACAATGCTATTTTACATGTGCCCACTCATTAGTTATTATAGCTTAACACTATTTATAGCATGTTTGTTCACTTTGTTCTCTAGCTCTTTGCCCTACACAAAAGAATCTTTGTTCCCAAAAGAAATCATCAAATTAGACATGGTTTGGTGTTTCTTCAATGATCATCACTTCCACACTTTTGCCAAAATAAAGTTTTCAGTCATTTATACATTAAATTTACTAACATGATAAAATGTTTATTTAAGTGGTATTTAGTCTTCTAGTCTACTAGCATGATAGTTACGGTTATAGATTAGAATCTTATGGTCTCAGGTTTGAAACTTGACTTAAGAGAGTTTTTTTATGGGTTTCCTTCTTAATGGTGTTACCGAGTAAGTCAAGTCTAGAAGTCAAAATCAGTATAGATAGTTAACATTTCATCTCAGAAAAGGCTCATGCAGGTATTGAATATAGCTTCAAATGTTGTTCAAGAAAAAATATGTGATTTTAATGACTTTTGTTAATTACCAACATGTTTTAGAAATATATATATATATATATATATATATATATATATATATATATATATTTACCATGTTAGGATTTAATAAAAAAAAACTTATGGTGTGACTTAAATGATGAAATTAAAAAGGTCATAGTTATAAATATTATACTTTTTACAAATGACATCACAAATACTAAACTATTAACTCCAAAATTATAAACCCAAAACAAACATATAAATCCTTATTAATACTTATATCGAGATATGATTATATATATTAAAATATATGCAATATAATGTTTCATAAACTAGAAATTTACAATGGAAATGGAGAAAGAAGAAGTTATTGTGAAAGATTTGTAGGAATATAAGGTGGAAGCAAGTGAGCAACTTACTTAAAAATGATTATGATTATGTCAACAATGTGCTTATTATTTTTGCATATATTGTAATCATGATGTTTATTCTTTACCCATTTGAAATTTGCATAGAATATAAATATATTATTTCACATATAATTAAGTTGTCAATCACACTAACTTTATATTCTATATTATGTTAGTTAACCAACCAACTAATTTTGTGATTGACTGCCTATTTAACCCAAAAGATATCCTAGCTATAGAGATTGTGCTCTAGGATATAGAGATTGTGCTGAAAAATCAATGAATTAATTTTAAATAAATTAAAAATTTCCATATAAAGTATAAAAAATTGCTAAATAGTGAGATAGTGTTATCACATTTCTACCCTTTTGGGTAGGTTGGACCTGCGAACAATTTCACAAACGTAGACTAAGTAGAGTAAATTCTATGAACAAGATAGTAACTATGTTTGTAACTTTGTGTTGTCGTCCGCCAACCTAAAATAGAAAACCTCGGTATAGGATCTCATTGTCTTTGTTTGAACCGACAACATCAAAGTACACATGCCAAATCTATATACAAATATACTATGTGACAACGCCATTTTGAAAATGATTGTTGAGTAACGATGATCCCGTGTTATATAGGTATACCAATACCCACGGTTATGTCTAGAGGTGCACAAATTGGGTATTTGTAGGACCCGAAACCGGATATGGTCATTAAAAGTCAAAATAAGGTATTGTAGGAACCGGTTCCGGTATAGTTGGGTATTTGACCAGATATTTTCGGGCCGAGTCGGGTCTGGGTTTGATCGAGTAAAGGAGGAACCAGTTCCGACGGGTCCGGGTCAGGTCTGTTCAAGGTACGGGTCTGGGGAGAATTCCGATACCAAGTCGTACCCGCGAGTCGGGTATAGGTAGAAATCGGTTCCGGGTCGGGTTCGGTTGAAGGTATTTTATGCACCTCTAGTTATAACTCATACCTCATGGGTATACCTGATGAATATCAGGCCATATATAGGGTATGTTTGGTATGAAGCTTGTAGGAGCTTCAAGCTTTTAAGAAAAAGTTCATACTAAATAAAAAAACATTGTTTGGTTGAAGGAGCTTAAAACTAGAAGCTCTTACTAGTAGCGTTTAAAAAAGGCTACAAACTTTTACTATTTAAAATTACTTAAATAACCTTCCAAGATATGTATATTTAGTATTATGTTTTTTTTATTTATGTCTATTTTAATCATTTTATTAGAAGATTTAGTTACACTGCCAAACACCATAATATATCTAAAAAGCTACAATTTCAATTAGCGGCTAGTTTTGTCAATGTACCCATAATCTCGAAAACAAATAAATTATTGTTATTATTATTATTATTATTATTATGCTACGACAAGCCATGCACGTGATCTACGACATTTAACCTGCAGCCATTTTAACTTTCTCTTTGTTCTTTATCTAATCACCATTCACCAAATATAAAATATTAATTTTAATTTAATTTAATCATTTCTTTTTGTTTCTATTCTTTCACATTTCCGCCATTAAAGACCACTCTCACCTGTACATTCAAAGATGTTGATTTTGATAACGAACCACCACCAACACCCAAAATTCGAAGCACCCAGATCATCACTCAACCTATCATCTCATTACAAACAAACCCAGTTGACCCAATTCACCAGATCTCATCGTTTCAACTAAAAACTTTTGGTTTTTTCGTTCAGGCATTATATCAAACACTTGGTGTGCATTCTTGTGTTTCAAAGTTTTTTCAAAATTTCAATACCAGTTGTTTCAAATTTGGCGCGAAACCAGTGAAACTAACGAAGCCTGATGTTTGTGTGATTAAAGTTTGAAGTTTTTTAGCTGAGGAATTTGGCCGAACACTTGGTGTGCATTATTATGGTGGATCAAATATGGCGGGAAATCAGTGAAATTAATGAACTTTAGTTTTGTGTGATTAAAGTTTGAAGCTTTGGTGTGGATTATTATTATTATTATTATTATTATTATTATTATTACTACTACTATTATTATTATTATGGAGAAGAGAGAGTATGTGTATAGAGTATTAGGGTTATTAGTGATTTTGGCATGGATGATGAATGTTTGCACTGCAACTCTTTCTCCTTCTGGTGTGAATTATGAAGGTGAGTTTTAATGTGTTTTTAAAAGTTAAGTTTTTAAATTTTATTTATTTTTAGGAATTTTATTAGTATATTATTGTTAGTGTTGTAAAAGTCGGTCTAGGTGGCCGAGTACTCGGTAAGGTGCCAAGGCGAGTTTTTTAAACTCTGCCAACATTATTCGGTCAAGTCGGATTTTTGCTGTTTTCAAGTATTTTTCACCGATTTTTGCTGTTTTTTTCACGGAGATACCTTGGAATTCGAAAATTAAATGATTATGATGTCTATAATTTTAAAAAGATGAATATCAAATTTTGAAATAATTTAGTATTTTTTTAAAATTTTTATTATTTTTATTGTTTTTTACGTATTTTGCAGTAAATATATTTGACACATATATAGTTTCTCAATTTTAATTTTCGAATCGGTTCTAATTCTGATTCAGTTTCAGAAATTTCGAAGAAACCGATTCGAATACAATATTTTGTCTTCAAAATTGTACTTATTTACTTGTATGATTTGTCGAAAATCAAAATATGATCTTTAATATGTATGTAACATGTTAATGCAGTTGTGGCACTAATGGCTATAAAGCATGATATTAAAGATCCACATAATGTTCTTGACAACTGGGATTGGTCATCTGTTGATCCTTGTAGTTGGAAGATGGTTACTTGCACTTCTGATGGATCTGTATTTGATCTGTAAGTATTTATGATTAATATTTAAAAAAACAATGTTTTAAATATAATAGTTTTTCAAGGTGCAAATAACACTATACAGAAACAAAATACAAACTTCACTTTTTTTTTCTTGAATTTAGCAACCTAGTGTAAGTTAGGCGCTAAATAGAAACGGACGTTATATTCATTACTAATACTTGCAATCAACCTCATTTTAACTGATTTTACGTGTTCGTTGCTAGCACAACATAGTTGATGTTTATGTGAAAAAGGTAAAAAATAGTATTTATTTACAAGTAGTGGTAAACGAGCCGAGCTCAACCCGAGCTTGGCTCGTTTCAATTTCTAATTTTTAACATCTAGCTTGGCTCATTTTTTTATTAGTTAATTTATTTATTTATGTTTATAATCATTTTTGTGTATAGTTTATTAGTTAATTTAAAAAATAACATTATGATTTATATGTATACCATAAGTTTACCATAATGTACACTGTTTAGTTATTTAAGCATAAGTTTATGAAGAATAATAACTGTGATATAAATATTTATTTTTTATGTTAACTCATATGCACTAAAATGATAAATAAGATGTCACATAGACAACTTTGAAAATTCAACAATAAAAAAAGGTAACTTTGTTGCTAAAATAAGTAATCACATGTATGGTTGTTTTTATTTTGTCTTCTTTAATATCGGTTGCCAAAATTCGTAAGAAAGGGTAATATTATTTTACATATCATGCAGTTTCTCTGTTTTTTTGTAGTGTTGCATACTTTAATTTTAACTCTGTTTCTTTCATTTGACGATCATCAGAGGAATGCCAGGTCAGAATTTATCCGGGACTTTATCTTCTGCAATTGAAAATCTTAGTAACTTGCAATCCATGTAATCACCTTTCCCATAGTTTACCTAAAACACTGAATATTTTTTTACCATGGTAATATTTGTGTGCTAAAAATGGGTCATTTGTTGTGTTTGTTTAGTATGTTACAGGATAATGCAATTTCGGGTCCAATTACGGGTGCACTAGGGAAGTTAAAGAAACTTCAAACACTTGATCTTTCAGGGAATAAGTTCAGTGGTGAACTGCCTACTTCTTTAGGAGATCTCAAAAATTTGAATTTATTGTAAGTTTTTTTTTTATTTTTTTTATTTTTAATGTGTGCATTAGAGGTGGCAAGATGATCGGGTCGGGTAACGGCCCGAAATAGGTTTTGTTAAAAAATGGGTTATTTTTAGTTCACTTTAAAACGGGTTATGTTGACCCGCAGACAATATTTTATCCATTTTTAAGTTTCTTATTGGATTGAATCATGATTAGATAAGCGATATTATGATAACACAATAACAATCTAATTTTTATTAGCTGGTAAAAAAAAAACTATCTTTTAATTTGACCTATTTGAGATAAAAACAATTCGATCTGACCCATTTATACGTAAACAAGTCAAAAGTCAAAACTGCCACCTTTAGCATGCATGCAGTACAGGTGGCAAGATAAGCGGGTCAAATGGGGTTTGTTTAAAACGGGTCATTTTTGCACATTTTGTCACTCTCTTAGTTTTCTAAAATTGTTAATACTCTAATTATAATTACATAAGAAATGATATTATGTCAATATAAATCTTTGCATGATACTGATTTTCGAGACGTTACACCATTAAAGAATACGCTTTTCTTGAGTTAATGATTTTTACATAAATGGATCAACATTGTCAGCCAGCAAGTGAGAGTTTATTGTGAAATTTTCTAATTACAATTTGTATTAATGCTCAAGCTAGGCGACTAAACAACAACAGCCTTGCTGGACCAGTACCTGAATCGCTATCGAAACTTGGAAGCCTCACACTTGTGTATGTCAACTTGCCTTACAAAATATATATTTATTTTTGTTTTATTACAAGATAGTTTTTTATTTTATTTGTTTAGTTATTGTACTTATTGTAATTAAAAATGATTACTTTGTGATGTAGAGACTTGTCATATAACAACTTTAGCGGTGTGTTGCCTAATATATCTGCAAGAACATTCAAGTGAGTTACTTTTCATCTTTTATAGTACAATAAAACCTCATATAAATTTATACTTGATAAATTAATAACCTCGATGAAATTAATAATTTGTCCGGTCCCAACTTGGGACCAGTGCAAAATTGGACCACAGTCAATAAAATAATAAGATAATAACTTTTTTGAAATCCTACTGTATATATATTGGTCCCAACGAAACTATAAATTGATAGTTACCAAAAGATTCCAAATTTTTAGTTTGTCTAGTAAAAAATGAATATATAGTCATAGTTGATTTAAAAATAAGAATTTTCAATGGACATTTTATAGCGATCAGTTTCTAACCATGTTTAATGTACACGGAGAAGATATGTGCCTGAAACTTGTTTTTGTAATTTATATTTTGCTATCATGAACTAACTTTTTACTTACTCAAAAACAATAAACTTGACAAATTCAATTAATTTGTGAATGTATATTGCACTTGGAAATTTAAAGGTCATACGTAAAATCTCTTTAAATTAATATAATAATATCTCGCTAAATTAATAAAATATCTTGGTCCCAACATTATTAATTAATAGAGGTTTTATTGTAATTATCTTTTTCTTTAATCATCTCTACATCATGATCCAATCTAAATTTCTTTTTTTTTTTCAGAATTATAGGAAACCCTTTACTATGTGAGGATAATTCTGCAAATGGCTGTGCAGTTGTTTATCCCGAGCCTCTCGCTTTTCCACCGTCTGGTATTCCATAAACATTCTTTTCATGTTATATGATCATTTCCCGTCGCGTTGATAGCGTGTTGACTATTTAATATGCGCAATTTCATATATATCCTTCAAAAAGTGTAAAAGTTTAAAAGACTTGGTTTTGCAATTCAAAAATTGGTACTGGCGCAGCTTGTTGCCTGTTTGCCTGTTGTTTCGATGTAAACATTACTTTTTCATCAATGGAATTATATTAATAGTAAAACAGTAAAAATATAATATTTATCTATTCTGTAATAAATCTAAAACGTATCTTATGATTTCCTGTTTCCACTAAATTAACGAAGATTAGTTATATGCATAGGCGATTCACGGTAAAGAATACTGTTTCCAGTTTCCCTATATGTTTATCAAGTGAAACTGATTTTTTTTTGTTTACTATGGTATGTGTAAATATGATACTTTTAGTGTTTTGAAAGGGTAAATATGAAATTATGAAACTTATTATACATGAAAATTTTAAAATTTAAAACATACACATGAAGTTAACCCTTTTTAAGAAACTATGAATAATTCCTGTTAAAAATGCTTACAAAATCTATATTATGACATAACAGTCACTTTTTTTTTCTTTACAAAATTTATATGTAAACAGGCCAGGCCGTAATTGCCACCTCTTGTGCAACACAAATATGGTATTCTGATATATTAATGTTTAATTTATCAGGTGAATCTTCATCCGGGGATAAAAGTCGCCGTCTAGCTATCGCTCTTGGCTCAAGCTTTGGTGCTATATTACTAATAATCCTGGTTATTGTGTTTCTCATTTGGTGGCGATATCGTAAAAATCAGCAAATATTCTTTGATGTTAATGGTTAGTTATTGTTTTATTTACAATTAACTTATTAGGTAGTCTTACATCTATCCTCTAAAATATAATCAGTTTCAGTATAGCAATTCATCACATTTGGTTTATTGACCTTAAATCATAATCCTGCAAATAGAGGTGACAAAATGAGCGGGAAATTTTTCAATACGGGTTCGGGTCCAAAATATTTTGTTCCAAGCTTTTTGTTTTACAAATAATTTATGTGTTGAATGTGATTATAAAAACTATGCTGTTACAATAAATCAACGATAATCTAACTTTTTTTAATAGAGTGAGTGCAGAGTTGCAGATTAGCTAATGTTTTCATTTAGCTCTAAACTAACCAATAGAACTGTTCATAAGTGTATTTTAATGCTTAAAACCTACTAAGTCATTATATTAAATTTTTTTTTTGTTGAAATGATATATCTATTTTGTCTTTGATATTTTGTATGACACTAATTTGATTTTGTAAACAGATCAATTTGATCCCGAGGTTTGCTTGGGCCATTTGAGAAGATTTACGTTTAAGGAACTATGGGCTGCTACCGATAACTTCAATGCAAAGAATATTTTAGGTACAGGCGGATTTGGAATTGTTTACAAAGGATTGTTGACAGATGGCACGGTCGTGGCGGTTAAGAAGTTGAAAGATGACAATAGTTTTGGAGGTGAAGTTCAGTTTCAAACAGAAGTTGAAACCATAAGTTTGGCTGTTCATCGAAATCTTTTACGCCTTTGGGGATTTTGTTCCACCGAAAATGAGCGGATTTTAGTCTACCCGTTTATGCCAAACGGAAGTGTTGCTTCTAAATTAAGAGGTTCGTATAATATATGCTACAAAGTTGTTGGAATTTTCTATACATATGTAGTTATTTTTGTATATATTTAATATTACAGTTTTTATTTTATATAACATAATATATACCATTTGGTTATTTTTATCATAATTATATATATAGTTAAACTTAAGTTTCTCATGAAATATATATTCATTATATTAGATAAATGATTATATAGTATGAATAGTGTGCTTGTTTAGGCTAGAGCTTGTTTAAGCTCAACTCGATTCGAGTTTTTAGTGAGCTGATCTCAAGCAGCTCACGAACGGGTCGGGAGGTTAAAACCAAACAAAATTTGTAATAAGTTTAACTCAATAATTTTAGCAAATATATAATAATCAATTAATTATTAACTAAAAATATATTTAGCTCATAAAAAAATCGGCTCAAAATTTTCAAAACCAAAATAGAAACAAAAAAAAAACCGAAACATTAGCGAGCTGATCTCAAGCAGCTCACGAACGGCTCGACTCATGGTTATATATATGTATACATAATTTTTATTATGTAATATATATTTTTATATCAAAATAGGCTCGTTTATGATCGCGAGCCGAAACACGCATGGTATATGAAGCCCAGGTTCGTTTATTAAACCGGCTTCAATTTAGGCTTGAGCTCGTTTAAGCGTGGCTCGATTCAAGCTTTTAGCGAGCTGATCTTGAGTAATCTCATGAGCGTCTTGGCTCATTTACACCCTTACTTTTGTAAAAATGTTGTTTTATTTGTAAAAGTTAATTTTTTATAAATGCCTTAGATTTCTAAGAAAATTTTAAAAATAAATTAACTGGCAAAAAATTCTTTTTATCAATTTTTTGTCTAAATTATTTTTCCTTAACTGAATTTTCTGATTATGGTTTACCAGAACACATCCATGGGAAACCGGTTTTAGACTGGTCAAGAAGAAAAAACATAGCTTTAGGAACCGCAAGAGGTTTACTATATTTACATGAACAAAGTGATCCAAAGATAATTCATCGGGACGTTAAAGCCGCCAATATTTTATTGGATGAAGATTTCGAGGCGGTCGTTGGAGATTTCGGGCTGGCTAAGTTGTTGGACCACCGTGATTCTCACGTGACCACTGCGGTTCGTGGGACCGTGGGCCACATTGCACCCGAGTATTTGTCAACGGGCCAGTCGTCTGAAAAAACCGATGTTTTTGGGTTTGGGATCTTGCTTTTGGAGCTAATTACGGGTCAAAAGGCGTTGGATTTCGGAAAGACGGTCGCTAACCAAAAAGTCGTTATGCTCGATCGGGTATTCTCTCGATTTTCTTCTTTAATGAATTTTTTGAGTTTGTGCAAATGGTTAGAGTTGCACAAATTGGGTATTAGAGAAACTCGGGTTCGGATATGATCGGGTTTTGAAAAATCGGGTATTAGCAATACCTGGGTTGGGTTTGGGTCCTGGTATTACCTCTAAAAATCATACCCTATGTATCGGGTTCACGCCGGGTATAGAACCGGGTATTTTAATACCCTATTTTCGGGTTTTTTTACGGGTATTTTCGGGTATAGATTGGATTTTTTAGGGGTTGCAATTTTTAGGGGTTATTTTCCAGCTATTTTTCGGGTATAGATCGGGTATTGGAAAAACCCGGTTCGTGTTTTCGGGTATTATAGGGTACAAATTGAGTCCGGTTTGGGTACGGGTTTTGGTACTAAAATGCATACCCTATCCGTACCCTACTGGTAGGGTCGGATACGGGTTCGGGTAGTAAAAACCTGAGTATAAAAAACCGGTTCCGGGTTTCTTTTTCGGGTCCGGTTCCGGGTTCGGGTTTTTTGTGCACCTCTACAGATGGTTCAATTTAAAAAATGTACGTCAAAGGGAAACGGGCCAAATGCGAGTTGGTTGAAAGTTGCCTAAAATATATTCTAACTGAATGCAAACTCCTAAATAATATTATATAAAGATTTGAATCGTTATTTCGAGTTTTCGATACACATTTTTTGCGTTTGTTTATGTATTATTTATTTTAGAAACAAAAAATTACGCAACAAAAAATTACGCGACTTATAAAAATTTGCAATCTATGTTAATAATTATGTAAGCTATATTTAATCTTTCATACGCTTCGTACGATAACAGCCCTTTGCGTGTAAACCTTTTCCTATATATATATATGTATATATTGAAATAAGAGTCTAATTGTTTAAGGTGTAGGGAATTAGGGATTTTTGTGTTGGAAAAATTATGGTTAAAAGACCAAAATGGCCCCATTTGACCAACCACATTCCTTAACGAGCCCCACAATTCTACAAATACCCAAAATGGTCATTTCAAGAACGGTCGGACCGTCGGACCGACCGTTTAAATATGTCGCCTGACGGTTTATGGAACCAACAAAATCTTGACACGTGTCAATAAAACAAGATTTGCCATTCTAGTGATCTATTCTTGTCGTCCTACTGATATATTCTGTCGGCCGACTGATCTATTCGGTCAGGTATTTTAGAAAATGATTAATTTTTAAAACAAAGGGCCGACCAAATAGATCAGTCGGCCGACAGAATACATCAGTCATCAGACAAAATAGATTAGTAGGATAGTGGATCTTGTTATTTTGTGGACACATGTCAAGATCTTGTTGGTTCCATAAACCGTCGGAAGGCAGGTTTAAGCGGTTGGTCCGACCGTTCTTGAAATGGCCATTTTGGGTATTTGTAGATTTTTTTGGGGGGGGGGGGGGAGGAGCTAGTTAAGGAATGCGGTTGGTCAAACGGGCCACTTTCGCAAAAAAATCACTACTTTCAACCTGGTCAAACCATTTCCCTTTTAGGCCCGTTTTAACATTTGACTCGTTAAGAACTGAATAACAACCCATACCAACCCTTTTAAGCAAACGCGTCGAAATTGCTAGCTCTACAATAACACAGTTCATTTTACAGGTTAAGAAGCTCCATCAAGATGGGAAACTAAATCTAATGGTAGATAAATCATTACAAAACAATTTTGATCGGGCCGAGTTGGAAGAAATGGTTCAAGTTGCACTTTTGTGCACCCAATTTAGCGCGTTAAACCGACCCAAAATGTCGGAAGTATTAAGAATGTTGGAAGGTGAAGGGTTAGTGGAAAGATGGGAAGCTTCACAAAACATCGAAACGCCAAGATTTCGCGCACAAGAAAGTTTTCCGAAAAGGTATGCTGATTATGTTGAAGAATCTTCACTTGTATTTGAAGCAATGGAGCTTTCGGGTCCAAGATGATCCGATTTATTTGTTGTGATGGAATGTAATTCGTTAGTAATTGTAAAAAAAATAAAACTCGACGGGCTTTCAGTGAGTTTCTAGATAAGTGTCTCGACTTTGTTTTTGAACGATTAAACCTTTAAACCGTTAAAACAAACTTAATATGGTAAAAAAAATTTAACTTGCTAAAGCTAAAAAGGAAAAGGGTTTTTTCTTACATGATTAAGATTTTAAACTTTTAGAAAAAAAAGTACTTTTTTGTTCACTTTTTAAAGTGTAAGGATTTGATCATATAAAAGTAAGTCTATATACTTGTATGTTATTCTAGAAAAAGTTCATAAAAGTTTTTTATTTTTTTTGTTTTTACAGTTGGTTTACTTCATATGTGAAAATGTAAAGGAAGTCTAGTGTAGAATGGTTTGTGTGTGTTTTTTTATATTTAATTCGCTTGGCCTTTTATGTATAATTAACTATATTTGTTGGTGATTAATATGTTCAACTTGGCATTTGATTTCTTTATTTTATAGCAAGTATACATATATATTCATTTTTAGGGTGAGGGTGATATCCTAGTACAAAGAAGAAACAGAATGCCATGTTTTAGGGTGGTAATCGTGTCAGATTGACGGGATGAATCAATGAATCTTTCCACGACTCATATTTGTATTCGTGTCAAAGACATTAAACGTGGTTTGAACATACTAGATTGTGTACTCCGGCACAACCCCTTAAAACTATACATACATATTGTGTGTGCATATGTGTGTGTAAGAGTGTCAAACTAGTTGGTAGTTATGATAGGGTTGACGGGTTGTAATAAATGGGTTGCAACAGATCGTAAATGGGATGGCAGGTTGATGGGTTGTAATAAATGGGTTGCAACAAATCCTAAATGGGATGGCGGGTTGACCTTATCAAATGTACCTTTTTACTATATATTCTTATTTTTAATGGTTTAACCTATTTAATAAAATATGTTAAACAGAGAAACCCTTAGACATAACATATTCGATTAAGTGTGTTAGACAAGTCAACCGATTGTTTATTAATGGGGTTAGTCGTAACAAATTACAATAAAAAAAAGTTGATTAGATTCATGTCATGTTTTCAATCGTTTGGAATTATAGGGCATGAAACGTTGATCCTGAAAGAATGTGTTGATTTAATCGAGCTAATTTTAATTTCATAAGGCACACAATGTTAATTATTAAATAGTCGTCATTCAAGCTTTGACTTAGTGGTAAAAGCTCTTGCCTTTTGGACATAAGACCAAGGCTCAAATCTGTCATGTTGTCATGTCATCACGTAGATATTCTTTTGTGTAGTTAAGGCTGAGGGGTGTGGAGCGCGAGAGGGGGCGCGTGAGCCCATCCGCTCGCGCCCCGGGGCGCGAGCACCACACCACCGAGGCGCGAGAAGGGCGCGAGAGGGGCGCGAGCACGGCTTTCAAAGCAGGCGCAAGGCCGCTAGCGGGAGGGCAGAGGCGTAAAGGGGTATTGGGAATGCGTGAAGAGCCGTTGGGATGAAGAATAGAGCCGTTGGATAATATTAACATTGGCGAGCGTCGGATTCCGACGGCCGGAAACCCAAATCGGAAAAACAGAATGAAGGAGATGGCTAATTAAAACAGAAATTAAAATAAATTAGCATATTATAATTTAAATGTATTTTCACTTTTAGCCCTTGATCTTTGAAGCTTTATTAAAACAGAAATTAAAATAAAGTTGCCAATTGGACTTTGTACTTTGAAGCTTAATTTTTTTTATATGTTTTTTTATTTAATTTATTTTGTATTTTAGTATTATTGTATTTTTTTTATTGTATAATATATTATTGTATTGGTTTTTTTGTTTTATAAGAAAAAAAAAAAGGAAAATGTTGGACTTCGAAGCCCCCTCATCATAAAGGTGCATTATGAACGTATCCGAAAGAGGTTGATCGAAGAAGACCAAGCCGAAGAATAAGAATAAGGTTTTTTTTTATTTTGTACTTTAATTTTTTTTTAGATATTAATGTGTTTTTTTAATTAATGTGTGTTTTTTTAAATAATTTATGAGTTTTTTTAATAATACGTTTTTTAATACATTTATAAAAAAATAAAAAAAAAAACCGCTCGCGCCCCCTCTCGCGCCCCTCCACACCAGGGCCAGGGGCGCGAGCACCACAACCAACACCCATCTTATCAAGTTTCTCTCTCTGCCACACGTCACAATATTATTGGCTGGAGCCCCCACTCGCGCCCCCTCTCGCGCCCCCCACACCCCTCAGCCTAAGGATTAGGAACTAAATGAGTGTGCGAGTTGTCGTTTTAAGGAAAGAAAAGTTATAAAAAATATAAAATAGTGTACAGTTAAGTTTTCTTATGTGAGTACATATGGGAGCATAACTTTCTTTATTATAGTGCATAAAATTGGTCTTACTAAGCAACATAGTATAAATAACAAATTAAAGTGTTAAACGTACCCCACCTCCATCCGTTTTACTAAACATACCTCATCTCTTAGGTTTTATATTAATATGATTTACACATTTTTGTTGTTTTTTTGTCATCTTGTTATCTTTTATTATCATTATTATTTTTATAAAAACCATTTTTATTCTATTTTTATTTAACAACTTTTTTTTTCTATTTATATTTTTATGTATATTTAAAAGCCTTTAATAAAAACATAGTTTTTCTTACTTAGAAAAACGTTTTTTTTTCTTATCTAATAAACATTGTTTTTCTGATTTTAAAAAAAGTGTTTTTTTTTCTATACTTCTTTTAATCTTTTTGAAGAGTCTTTTTTTTTTAAATTAAGAGAGTTTACATTCTTTTATAAAATATTATATTAGTTTTTATAAATAAAAAGATTAAATAACATACAACTTGATAAACAAATTTTGCTCTTTTCTAAAGTAACATTAACTCATGTATCTAAACCTAGCTAATAAAAAAAATCAAATTATTTTGAATACATTTATAAAAAAAACTAGCTAGAGACAACATACAAACTTTTTAATACATGTAAAAAAAATAAACAAACTTTTAATAAGATCTTAATGAAATAAAATAATAAAATCAATAACAAAAACATATAAAAAAATTGTAAAACAAAAATAAAAACTTAATAGTTTTTTATTTGATATATTAATAGAATTATAAAATAAAATAAAATGGACTATAATGTCAATTACAAATGTTAAGGGGAAATAAAAGTTCAGGGAGGTGCATGATTAGCAAGGGAGGGGGGTACGTTTAGCCTGACCCTTACTTATCTCTACAGATTTCCTATTAGTTATATAATTTATGTATTTAACACTTTAATGGTTTAACCAATTTTATATTACTTTCCTTATTTCATATAATTGTCATTATATTTCAAACTAACAAAAGGAGAGATTAAACAAAAGACATTGCAATAAGATACCTTCATATTACTAGATCAACAACACTTCCACAATTATACAACTAATAAACAACACACCAAAGAGAATGTTTTTATTACACTCATACAAACAACACGAATAATACAAAACAGATCTAGCAAATACGGTAACACCCTAAATTACACATAGCCATAGATAGACACATACATACATATAAGACTCGAGTGAGTCTCCTTCGCCTTTTTGTGACTTGCCGGTTTGTTTTGACATTACCCGAACAACAGTTAATGCCAAAATCAAACTATTTGAAAGATGAAGGGGAAGAGATGGCATAACAAAGTGTAACTCATCTTCTTTCCCTCCATATTATTGCCCTAATTCTCAAGATACATGCCAATGCATATCCCAAATGGTTGTCATAGAAAAAGGTCAAGTGGGAGTCTTTAAGGCTCTTTGCTTGTGGCCCTTATATAGAATAAAGAATAGGAAAAGGGTAGTTAAGACTTTTTCACTTTAGTTATATCTTTTTTCCATAACTAAAAATGGTCAAATATAAAGCAATCATTTATTGGTATCTTTATATTACATGCAATATAAGTTGTATATTGTTGTGGATTTGATAATTTTAACCTTGGAAAAACATATCCTTCATTTTTATATAATATAAATCATTGCATCAATTATCTGAAGGCACACTTCCCTTTTGCTTTATTGTTTGATAACTAAAGTTGATATGATATGTTGAAACATATATATGATGTTAGGTAATTTTTTTAAGTAAATGACTGCTTTGCCCTTGACCTAATCCCATGAATATAATTGTTGGTCAACTTGTGGCCTTAGGGTGAAAACAAGTCGAGTCGAGTCGAGTCAAACCCGAGCTCGATCAGGCTCAAGCTCGGCTCGTTTAACTTACATAGAGCTCGAGCTTGAGCTCGGCTCGCTTCGAGCTCTATTTCCAAAGCTTGAGCTCGGCTCGTGAGTAGATTTTTCAAACTCGAGCTTGGCTCGTTTACCATTTATAAGTTATTTTTTAAATAATATAATTATTTTTATATATTTTTCTATTATATTTTTGTATAAAATAATATATATTAATTAGTTAATTTTATTTATTTTTTATAACATGATATATATATATATATATATATATATATTAAGAATTATTAAATATATATTTTAAAAAATTATATAAATGGCAGGTTCGTTTAGGCTCACAAGCCAGCTCGAGCTCGATAAGGCTCAGGCTCGTTTATAAAACGAGCTTACTTTTAGGCTCAAGCTCGGGCTCGATTAAGCTCGGCTCGTTCAAGCTTTTTAACGAGCTGATCCTTAATAGCTCGCGAGCAGCTCGGCTCGTTTGCACCCCTACTTGTGGATTAGTCTCAATAATTGTATAATAGATGGTTATGTAAATTTCAAATGTAAAAGGAAGACCATGGTTGTGTTTTGATGAATTTAGAAGGGTGTTTTTGTCAATAGACAAAAGATGGGACAAAGTTTACAAACAATGTTGCTTTCTCTCTTAGGTGTGCAAATTTGTCATAGTGAATCCACCAAGCCAAACACATCTGATAATAACTTTGATTCCACAAAATTTCTCAGTAGCACAGGTGTCATGTGCTGCCTCACAAAGTGACATCACCACGTGTGAATAGATTGAAAAACTATTCCATCTATTTTATGACGTGCGTTTTATTATATATATACACACAAACAAATAATCCTTTCATTAATTTTGATTTGAGTGAACTGCAATTTTTGTTTCTATGGTTTGTTCAAATATACTATTTTAGTCTAATAGTTTTAAATTTGCGAATTTGTCTCTATGGTTTCATTTCACTTGCAATTAAACCTGAATTCACTAATCTCGTTAAGTCCGATCGTTAAACCCATCAGTGTGCCCTTCACGTGAGGGTCTTTTTTTCTTTTTCCCCAAATAAACCCAAGCCCCTCATGTCATACCCCGACCAAAGGCGGCGGAACATGTCGGGGTGCAACGATTGCTCATAAGCGCATGACACTATTTAAAGCGACACTATTTAACAAACTCATTTCATTTCACAACATCGAAAATGTCACATAACCAAATATTCATAACTCAAATACAACAAAATATAACAAAATATAGCAAATCAAATATTGTTCATTTTTGCTAATATCCTAACGATATTTGTGATGTTTTCTTCACCGAACTCCATAATCAACCTAGATGCAAACCTGTAACATTTCATAAAATAAAGTTTATCAACACAAAGGTTGGTGAGCAATTCATAAGTTTGAACAATAGATATATAGTATGAAAAGCCACAAAACTAGTATACAAAACCATAAATAATAGCTATAAACTTGGATAAATAGTTATCGCTAACAAGTTAGCGACACCCAACTATAAGGGGTTGCCAAATAGTTTAGGATTTTATAGTTATCGTTAATTGCATTACGTTAACGACACCTTGCCATGAGGGGTTGCCAAATGGTCTAGGATTTATAGTTCCACAATCCAAAAGCGATAAACACATAGTCAAATAAGCATAGAACACCAAATCGAGCAATTATTCAAGTAAGGTATACAACAACGTTTGTGGTTTAAGACCCCAAATATAAAACATTTAGTTTAGATAAGTTGAAATGTCACCCCCAAAATAAAAGATAGAAAATGGGGTATGAAGTTACTCACGTTCAAGTAATAAACTTGAAAGATTGATTATTTGGAGATTTGCCGGAACGACGAGTTTAACGTATGAAGCCTAAATAAAAGAAAGTCTTGGATTTAGAAAGGTTGTCTTGAAGATCTTTAAGTAAAATAATTGTTGCAAAAACTAAACAATTAAAGTTCAAGGTTTAAAATGTAACTATTTAAGAATTTATAATAATAACCCTTTTAAAAAATGTAAGTTTGCTCAAAACCGGGTTAAAGTATCTAACCTTAATATTTACTTAACCAATGTTAAGTAATAAGGTGGGGAAAATGCTAAAATGCAAGTTCCATTAGGCTAAAGATACTAAAACGGGTTTTTAACGAGTGTTCGGGTTGTCGGTTCGGGTCTTGACAAATGGTCGAACCCAAAGTCAACTTTCCAAAATATTAATTGTTATGAGATAACTCATTAAAACATACTAACACTTAACCAAGTACGTAGATCTATTGTTTAGAACTAACAACGCACGTTAAGCGAGTGTTCGGTTTTGTCGGTCCAAACTATGTTATGAGATCAAGTTGGATCCAACTATTCCAAGTACTTAAGAAAAATAATTAAAATCAGTTTGTAAACTATTTTTTTAAAGAAATATACAAGTCTTGATAACTAAAAACACACTTGTGTGTCTTAAGCGAGTAAAAGTCGGTATAGTTCGGTCTCCATCTCACAAATAGTTCATAGATGGTTTCTACATGCCCAAATATCATAGAACTTATATATTGGTTTATAAATGAAGAAAACTTAAATTTTACAACAAAAAAGTTAACTACAAGTCTTTTAAGCAAAAGTTTCGGTTTAGTTCGGTTTCCATCTCCCAACGAGTTCATAGATGGATTCCATATGCTTAATATCAAAGAACTTGTAAAAATGATTTTTGAAACTCAAATCTAGCAATAAACATGTTTAAACAACTATTTTAACAAAACTAGTAAACAAAAGTTCGGTTTCCGGTTTGGACTAGTTTCGGTTAAACCGAGGTTAGTCTTATACAAACCCACACCATGGAACTTGTAAATAAGATGAACAAACTAAAGGGTTAGAAGTTAGTCATAAATGATATGTATAATAAGTTATGTGTGTGTAAATATATATCAAGAACACGAAGTCCTCCATGAAGCCTTGCCTTATGACATTCGAAACTTAACCAACCAAAGTCGGTGAAGTAACAAATAAAGGAAACAAGGGGTGTGTATTATATATATGTTGTACCACCATATTCAAGAGTTAGTAATGTTAGATGAACAAGTTAGAATGAAAGACTATAGTTAGTTTGACTTGAGAAGTCAAAACTTCAAAAAATACATAAGAAATAACAACCTTGAATCTATGGAGTTTGAGAGAGTTTTTTGAAGATGTAGCAAGAGTAAAATGAAGAAGATGGGTGTGTATATATAGGGAAGGAGTGAAAGGTTGGGTATAAAGATTCTTTTATGGTTTGCATAAAAATGGGTATGTTTAAATGGTCAAACAATGCATAATATAAAAAAACAATATTTTATATATTTTAAATGACAAGATCCAATATTTTATATATTTGAAATGTTCGGGTTACAAACGGGTCGGGTTTACATAACAAAAGTGACCCGAAATTGACGAATGTCACAGTATTCCCTACTTTAGGAAATTTCGTCCCGAAATTAAGATGAAGACGACGATGCAAACAAATGTGGATACTTCTCTTTCATTGCGTCTTCTCGCTCCCAAGTAAACTCCGCGCCACGCCGTGATTCCCAACGAACTTTTACTAACCGAATACGACTACGTTTGGTTTTCTTCTCGTTGCGATCCATAATCTCAACGGGTCGTTCAACCATAATCATAGACTCATCAACATGAACTTCATCGAGGGGTATATGAAGATTACCCTCGGCTATGCACTTTTTGAGATTCGAAACATGAAATGTCGGATGAACACCGGCAAGTTCTTGCGGTAGTTCAAGTCGATACGCTACTTTCCCAACAAGCTCAAGAATTTTAAAAGGACCAACGAAATGAGGAGCTAGTTTACCCTTCTTTCCAAAACGGACTACCCCCTTCCAAGGAGATACTTTTAGAAGGACAAGATCGTCAACATTAAATTCGATCGGTTTTCGCCGTTTGTCGGCGTAACTCTTTTGACGATTTCTAGCGGTTAGGAGATTTTTACGAATTTGATCAATGACGTCGGTGGCTTCTTGGACCATTTCGGGTCCCGTGATTTGAGCTTCACCTATTTCGTTCCAACAAATCAGGGAACGACATTTACGACCGTAAAGAGCTTGAAAAGGAGCCACATCAATGCTAGAGTGGTAGCTATTGTTGTAGGAGAACTCGATGAACGGAAGATGAGAATCCCAATTCCCATCGAAATCAAGAACACATGCTCGTAGCATATCCTCGAGTGTTTGGATTGTACGTTCGGATTGACCGTCCGTTCGAGGATGATAAGCGGTGCTAAGATCGAGACGTGTTCCAAAAGCTTCTTGAAGTGAACGCCAAAAATGAGAGGTAAAACGGGCATCGCGGTCGGAGATGATAGACAATGGCAAACCGTGTCGGCACACGATTTCCCGAACATAGATTTGAGCAAGCTGCTCGACAGAATACTTCTCGCGGATCGGAATGAAATGAGCAGATTTGGTTAATCGATCGATGATCACCCAAATGCTATCGTTGCCTTTTTGGGTTTTGGGTAATTTGGTGATAAAGTCCATAGCAATGTCTTCCCATTTCCAAACGGGAATCGGTGGTTGCTCGAGTAGACCAAAAGGTCTTTGATGTTCGGCGTTGACTTTCGAGCAAGTAAGACATTTAGATACAAACAACGCTACGTCCTTTTTCATACCCTCCACCAAAAGGTAGCACGAAGATCGAAGTACATCTTATCCGCACCGGGATGAACGGAATAGTGCGAATTATGAGCTTCGTCGAGAATACAAGTACGAAGGTCATCGCGATCGGGAACCCACAAAAGATTGAGAAAATACAAAAGACCATCGGGTTTGGTTTCGAGTTGAAGTTCGGCTCCACATGACATTTCGTCATACATGTTACCTTCCTCAACGGAGGTGCGTTGAGCTTGAAGGATACGAATTTGAAAATCGGTTTGAACAATGACGCTTAGAAGCAGAACAGATTTAACATTAACCTTTCGACTTAGGGCGTCGGCGACAACATTCGCTTTACCGGGGTGGTAGCGAATCTCGCAGTCGTAATCACTAAGTAATTCTGCCCATCGTCGTTGTCTCATGTTGAGATCTTTTTGGTCAAAAATGTGTTGAAGGCTTTTATGATCGGTAAAAACTACACATTTTGTTCCATAAAGGTAATGTCTCCATATTTTAAGAGCGAAAACGACGGCACCAAGTTCGAGATCGTGAGTCGTATAGTTCTTCTCGTTGACCTTAAGTTGCCTTGATGCGTATGCGATGACTTGACCTCGTTGCATGAGAACACAACCAAGTCCTTGATGGGATGCATCACAAAATACAACAAAATCGTCGTTTCCATCGGGAAGAGTTAGAATAGGAGCATTGCAAAGCATGTCCTTGAGAGTACAAAAGGCTTCCTCTTGCTTCGAACCCCAATCGAAGGGTTGTCCCTTATGGGTGAGAGAGGTAAGAGGCAAAGAGATCTTGGAAAAATTCCGAATGAAACGCCGATAATATCCGGCCAAACCGAGGAATGATCGAATTTCCGTGGGAGTCGTTGGAGTTTTCCAATCCTTAACAGCCTCAATTTTAGCAAGATCAATATGAATACCTTTGTCGTTTACGATATGTCCCAAAAATTGAACTTCCTCGAGCCAAAATTCACATTTGGAGAATTTGGCATAGAGTTGTTCGTTTCTAAGGAGCTCGAGAATGGAACGCAAATGATGTTCATGTTCGGCTTTGGATTTAGAGAAGATAAGGATGTCATCAATAAAGACAATAACGAATTTATCAAGGAATGGTTTACAAACGCGGTTCATGAGGTCCATAAACACCGCGGGTGCATTTGTTAACCCGAAGGGCATAACCAAAAATTCGAAATGTCCATATCGAGTACGGAAAGCGGTTTATGGAATGTTTTCTTCGCAAACACGCAATTGATGATAACCCGATCGAAGATCAATTTTGGAGAAACAAGTTGCGCCTTGAAGTTGGTCGAATAAGTCGTCGATACGTGGCAATGGATAACGATTTTTAATAGTAAGTTTGTTGAGTTCTCGATAATCGATGCACATACGAAACGAACCATCCTTCTTTTTTACGAAGATAACAGGAGCGCCCCAAGGAGAAGAGCTTGGACGAATGAAGCCTTCATCGGAAAGTTCTTCGAGTTGGTTTGATAGTTCTTGCATTTCCGACGGGGCTAGACGATAAGGAGCCTTGGCCACGGGCATCGCGCCGGGCACAAGATCGATTTGGAATTCAATCGGACGAACGGGAGGAAGACCGGTAACATCATCGGGAAAGACATCAAGGAAATCACGAACAATAGGAATATCTTGGATCTTCCTTTCCTTTTTGTCTTTTGTCACCGAGAGAGCTAAAAACGGAACGTACTTTTGGCGTAAGTACTTTTGCGATTGAGAACACGACATGAGATTTAGCCTTCGAGACGTTGTGTTTCCAAAGACCTTAAGAACCTTGCCGTTGACAAGCGGAATGCGAATGAATTTATCAAAACAAACGACTTCGGCACGGTGCAAAGACAACCAATCCATGCCTACTATGACATCGAAGCTACCCATTTGCATCGGGATGAGATCGATGGAAAATTTATGCTTAGAAAGAATAAGAGAGCAATCGCGGACGACGGAATTGATGGTAATAGAATTGCCATTGGCGACTTCAACAGAGAACGGTCGGGAAAGCTTAGTTCGAGGCATCGCAAGTTTCGACTCAAATTTCAAAGAAATAAAACTTCTATCGGCACCGGTATCAAATAAAATAGAAGCCAAATGATAGTTCACCAAAAACATACCGTTCACAACATCGTTTGCCACTTGAGCTTGATTTGCATTCATCATAAACGCCCGCCCTTGATTACCATGGTTGACTTGATGTGCTTGTTGTGGAGGTGGAGGTGGTGCATGGATTGTTTGGATGGGTTGGATGAGTGGTGCATTGAGTTGGGGAATTTGGGGTTGGTAAGTTTGAACTTGGTAAGCTTGTGTTTGGTAGTATGGTATGGTTACGGTTTGAGCTTGGTTGGCAAAAGATAAACGTGGGCAATTTTGGTGGAAATGGTTGGGATCACCACAATTAAAGCAAGCTCGGGGTTGTTGGGGTTGGTTTGATGTCACACCCTCAAAATCCACTAACGGAGTTTTACCGTCAGAGGGTGTGAACTAACAGGATCGGAATCATCAGTTATAATCAAACCTTAAAATAAAGTTTCAAAACCATGAAAAAGTTTACGAGTAATTAAATGCGGAAGCGTAAAACCTTTAACCAAAAGTTGCGTCACGCAGGACGACTTAAAACCAATGATAACCGTTAAAAATAAGTTTGCATAACAAAAGCGTTTTCAAGCAATGCATGTTCCTAAACCGCGCGCCCGCCTCGGCTACCTGAGAATAACATACTAAAAGTGTCAACACAAGGTTGGTGAGTTCACAAGTTATATAAAAATAAATGTTTAGCGTTTGCGTTCACGTTTTGCGTTACAGCGTTTTGCGTTACAGCGTTTTGCGTTACCAGATAGTGTTATGTCAATTATATATCTATAGGTAGCTAGCCTATAAAGCAAGTATTACTAAGTGTTCGACACCGAAGCTGACTGTTTATCAATTTGCCTTGCCACCAGGTCATCCAGCCCATGGTATGTGTTAGCCAAGATTACACCCGCTCGACCTCCAGTCGAGTTTAGCGTTGGGTGGGGTTTGTCAAACCCAGTAGTACTACTCAACAGTGACTCGCTATTATCCAAATATTAACCGGTTCGATGTTATGAAGGACTTTTGTTATTGCGTTTGCCACTTTGTCTTTACAAGTGATATATAATCTATATTAACAAAATCTCAAATTCGTTTCGGAGTATGTTATCTCCCCCAAGTGAAAAGCGCTTAAAACAGTTTAAAAGGGGAAAGTGAAACTCACTGTTTGCGAAGAAATTCCCAAATTAAATCACCAAGATGCGCGTCACAGAAAAACTCTCTCCAGCGTTCTAAAACAACAAAGAGATTTTTCTAAGTGTCGGAATATTATCGAGTCTCTAGACCCGGCACATATCACCTATGCACATAACATGTTTCGTGTTTCGTTTGTGAATCGTGTGTGACTTTAACAAATGTATTTGTGATACATTACATGTGTAAGCAATCATATACGTGTCATGTATTCATAAAGCACATCACTAGCAATTACTCCCCGTAAGGGCATTTTGGTCAAATTATGACAATCAATTAGCAATTATTCCCCGCAAGGGTAATTTGGTCAAAACATAGCAATTATATAGCAAGTATCATGTTTCATGCGTTTTCACAAAACTCAGCAGCTAGTTTCACAGAGACAGAAATTCTACTTAAAAGATTGTACTATTCCACCGATCATAGCATCTCAATTAATTTACCAAAAATCATCACAGAAGCATATATGTCTTAGGTTTCCAGAACATATTTTATTATATTTTTATTCCACATAGTTTTCTCACAATCATCAAATCATTACAGCAAACTCACAACAGTCAAATTCATGCGCAACAGAATGTTATTTGCAATTCCCGTTAAACGAAAAATCCAATAAATGCAAGACCACTTGGGTTAGCTTCCTAACTCAATAAGTCAACTTCCAGAAGTGGAACCAACCCAATTGGTCTCGTAGTTCATGAGATATAACATTTACAAAACAACCTAACAGCAGGTCTAACAGCTCAGCTTTGCACAACGTTTTTGTAAAATCATAAAAGTTAACCTTTACTTGTCCAAAAATTACAAATTTATACTTTATAGAAACTAGACTCAACCTAGTTTACTGTAGTATCAATAATATCAACCAATTTTCACATTTACACTTCGTTACAGTCACTTAAACATCAAATACACATTCTGTCCAGAAACTGTTTGCATCCAAACTCAACATATTAACTATCTATGAACTATCATGCATTCGTATAACACTCTAGACTCCATAAACACCATCGATGCACATCAATTACACATTACATACATGATTAGGGTTCTTGTTTGAACTCAAATCAAAGACACAACAATTAACGTGTAACAATATCAATACTAGTTATCATATCATTACTCAATCAACAACAATCATATTGGTTACATGCACACATGAAAACGGCAGCTAGGGTTTGTAGTTAACCCAACAAACATCAAAATCAAGTATAAAGGATGCATAGGATAACCAATTATACCTTCCTAGCACCTAATTCTTCAATCAAACACTTGATTTCTTGATTGTATGTGTGTGTGTAAGTCGACGGCAGCCAAGGAGAAGCCAAGGGAGTTCCGATCGGGATTTAGGGAGAAAGAAAAATAATGGTTAGGGTTTATTATAACATAGTATTTATAATAATCTATGTTACACTTTGGCCCCTCCACTTCTAAGTATTACTTTTCTTAGCCTAAACTAACTTGTTTACATCTTGAGTTAACGTTTATAACCATGTTATCACATAACACATAAGTCTAACATATAATTATCACATAATTACTGTTTTGACGTTTTTCGTTTATTCATCAATCGTTTGCGTCAACTCGTTTGCGTTTCGGTGCAACTCCCGAAAGACTACACATGTAGTAAGTGTTAAGCGTCATTTAAACCCTAGTTTAAATGTAATGAAGTGTGCGTTATAGATTCAGTGATCTTAAGTTTGAATTGACGGAGTTGAGTTAACGGAGTTAACCTGAAATTGACGATTGTCACATCATTCCCATGTTAAAGAATTTTCGTCCCGAAAATTTGAGTCAAGTCGTGATGAGTGTCTGAAAAAAAGTAAGAAAAATTTTCAGTTTGTCATATCATCCCCTAGTAGAAAGAAATTTCGTCCCGAAATTTAATTCATACCTCCGGTGATGTCTGACGGTTTGCCGAGTTTCGCGGTTTTCTGTTTTTGGTTAGCCCTTTAAAAAGGTGAGGATACTTTTTCATCATTTGATCCTCGCGTTCCCACGTGAACTCCGGTCCACGTCTCGAGTTCCAACGAACCTTAACGATTGGAATTTTGCTGTGCTTGAGCGTTTTGGCTTCCCAATCCAAAACCTCGACTGGTTCCTCAATAAAACGTAACTGTTCATCAACTTGTAGTTCCTCCAAAGGGACTACTTGGGTTTCATCAGATAGGCATTTCTTCAAATTGGACACGTGGAATACATTTTGTATGCCACTGAGTTCCGTTGGCAGGTCCAGTCGGTACGCCACCGGACCAACGCGCTAAGTTATCCGGTAAGGACCAACATATCGTGGGTTGAGTTTGTTTCGCTTACCAAAGCGAACCACACCTTTCCAAGGTGAGACTTTAAGTAACACTTGGTCATTCACTTGAAATTCGAGGGGTTTTCGGCGCTTGTCGGCGTAACTCTTTTGGCGATCTCGTGCTGCTGCCATGCGATTTCGGATTTGAACAATTTTTTCCAAAGTTTCGAGTACCAGTTCTGGACCAGTGATTTGGCTGTCACCCACCTCTGCCCAGCAGAGTGGTGATCGACACTTCCGTCCGTACAGCGCTTCAATCGGCGCTGCTTTAATACTTGCGTGGTAGCTGTTATTATACGAAAACTCTACCAAAGGTAAGTGAGGTTCCCAACTTTTTCCGAAATCCAACACGCATGCACGCAACATATCCTCCAGGGTCTGAATAGTTCGTTCACTTTGCCCATCCGTCTGAGGATGGTATGCTATGCTCATATCAAGAAGGGTGCCTAGTGCGCTCTGCAGCGACTTCCAAAAGTGTGAAGTGAAACGAGAATCTCGATCAGAAATGATTGAGACAGGCACTCCGTGTCTAGACACTACTTCCTTCATGTAAACACGAGTCAGTCTTTCCATTTTGTCCGATTCCTTAATCGCTAAGAAGTGTGCAGACTTAGTCAACCGGTCAACGATCACCCAGATGGTATCGCATCCCGTCGGTGTCTTAGGTAAACCCGTGATAAAATCCATTGAGATGTGTTCCCATTTCCACATTGGGAGTTCCGGTTGTTGCAGTAGACCAGATGGTTTATGGTATTCTATCTTAACTCTGGCACAAGTCAAGCATTTGCTCACGTAGGTGGCAATGTCGGCTTTCATGTTCGGCCACCAGTAAAGCGTCTTTAAATCACGATACATTTTATCTGAGCCAGGGTGGATAGAATATCGGGACTTGTGAGCTTCGTCCATCACCAGAGTTCTCAACTCTCCGTACCGTGGAACCCAAATCCGGTTCTCAAAATATCGGACCCCGTCCGATCTGGTTTCAAGTTGCTTGTTCATGCCCCGCATGAGTTCCGATGGGAGATTATCATCTTTCAAAGCTTCGTGTTGCGCCTCGCGAATCTGGTCAGGTAAGTTGGCATGAATCGTGAGTTGCAACGCTCGCACTCGTCTGGGTTTATCTGTTTCTTTTCTACTGAGGGCGTCGGCCACTACATTGGCCTTGCCAGGGTGATACTTGATGGCACAATCGTAATCCTTGAGCAGCTCGACCCAACGGCGCTGTCGCTTGTTCAACTCCTTCTGATCGTAGATATGTTGGAGACTCTTGTGGTCGGTGTAAATGGTAAACTTGGTACCGTACAAGTAATGCCTCCATATCTTAAGAGCAAACACCACAGCTCCGAGTTCCAAATCATGGGTCGTGTAGTTCGTTAAACGAAAATCCAATAAATGCAAGACCACTTGGGTTAGCTTCCTAACTCAATAAGTCAACTTCCAGAAGTGGAACCAACCCAATTGGTCTCGTAGTTCATGAGATATAACATTTACAAAACAACCTAACAGAAGGTCTAACAGCTCAGCTTTGCACAACGTTTTTGTGAAATCATAAAAGTTAACCTTTACTTGTCCAAAAATTACAAATTTATACTTTATAGAAACTAGACTCAACCTAGTTTACTGTAGTACCAATAATCTCAACCAATTTTCACATTTACACTTCGTTACAGTCACTTAAACATCAAATACACATTCTGTCCAGAAACTGTTTGCATCCAAACTCAACATATTAACTATCTATGAACTATCATGCATTCATATAACACTCTAGACTCCATAAACACCATCGATGCACATCAATTACACATTACATACATGATTAGGGTTCTTGTTTGAACTCAAATCAAAGACACAACAATTAACGTGTAACAATATCAATACTAGTTATCATATCATTACTCAATCAACAACAATCATATTGGTTACATGCACACATGAAAACGGCAGCTAGGGTTTGTAGTTAACCCAACAAACATCAAAATCAAGTATAAAGGATGCATAGGATAACCAATTATACCTTCCTAGCACCTAATTCTTCAATCAAACACTTGATTTCTTGATTGTATGTGTGTGTGTAAGTCGACGGCAGCCAAGGAGAAGCCAAGGGAGTTCCGATCGGGATTTAGGGAGAAAGAAAAATAATGGTTAGGGTTTATTATAACATAGTATTTATAATAATCTATGTTACACTTTGGCCCCTCCACTTCTAAGTATTACTTTTCCTAGCCTAAACTAACTTGTTTACATCTTGAGTTAACGTTTATAACCATGTTATCACATAACACATAAGTCTAACATATAATTATCACATAATTACTGTTTTGACGTTTTTCGTTTATTCATCAATCGTTTGCGTCAACTCGTTTGCGTTTCGGTGCAACTCCCGAAAGACTACACATGTAGTAACTGTTAAGCGTCATTTAAACCCTAGTTTAAATGTAATGAAGTGTGCGTTATAGATTCAGTGATCTTAAGTTTGAATTGACGGAGTTGAGTTAACGGAGTTAACCTGAAATTGACGATTGTCACATTTGATGGGTATGGTGCATAGCGGTTTTGGGCATTTTGGGGAAAGTTTCTCGGTTGGGTTGGTGGGTTAGGTTGGTTGGGTTGGTTTCGTTGGGTGGATCGGCATGTGTTGGGGAAGTGACCAAATCGATTACAAATTGTACAATGGCGACACGGCGAGTTCGTTGGGTGGTGAAGTTGGCAAGTGTTACATAGTGGGGAGTTACCAATATAAGGTTTTCGGTTTTGGGGAAGAGTTTGGGCTTGTTGTGGTGGTTGAGGTTGGGTGACGGCAAAGTTTCGGTAATTAGTCTTGGGTTTCTTGTTGTTGTTGTTGTGTCGGGAGGAGTTGGAGTAGTTTATAGCTTGTGGTGCGGGTTCAATCTTAGCTTGGGGAGCGGGCTCGGTTTTGGCTTTCTCGATTGTTTTCTTGAGGGTTAGGGTACCCTCCTTCACGTGATTTTCCGATAGCCAACCGGCTAACGTGATGGCTTCCTCAAGGTTCGCGGGTTTGCTACTCATGACTGAGTCCCGGATTTTCATCGGTAAACCCCCAATATATTTGTCAATTTCACGTTCGATTGGGGTGACCAAGTGAGGTACAAGAACGCTTAGCTCGTGGAAACGGAGCGAGTAAGCGGCGTTATCACCACCTTCTTGTTTTAGGTCCCAAAATTCTACCTCAAGCTTTTGGAGCTCGTGTTTAGGACAGAATTTCTTCTTCATCAGCGCCTTGAGCTCGGCCCATGGAAGAGCCATGGCCATATCCGTACCTTGGAGGTGCATGACACTACCCCACCAAGTTAGGGTGGTTCCCCTAAACATGCTTGAAGCGAAGTTTGTCTTTTTCGCTTCAGGGCATTCGCTGTGTAAAAACACATTCTCCACTGATTCGAACCACTGCAACAACGTAGTCGCACAGTTGGTTCCATAAAATTCGGACGGGTTGGCACTAGTAAATTGTTTAAGCAGGTAGGATGCGGGTTTGGGCTCAATAGGTGCAACAACGGGTGCGGGTTGGTTTGCTTGTATTTGGGTTATTAGTTCGGGAATCACAGCGGCCATTTGCTTGGCGATTATGGCGGCCATACGTCGAGTGGAGTTCTTGCGCGGTTGGCGTCTTAGCGGAGGCATGCTAAAAAAATTATAAAGAAAATGGGATAAGTTTTTGGTAAAAAAGAAATGAATATAAAGGTGTATAAAATAAAATAAGATTTCGATTTTTGATTTGTGAATCCTAGAGTTAGTATGGAGAAGATGTTAGTGTTAGATAAAATATAAAACTTTGTTTATAAATAACAAAACCGAAAACAATAGTAAATGGTTTTTTTTTTGTTTTTTTTTTGAGAATTTAAAGCTTAAAAATTTGAGATTTTGAGATTTATAGAGTTGGAAAAATCGTGCATGAACCACCATGACTTGATATTCCAATACTAAAAAGTTTTATAAACAACATATTGGAGTCTAAACATGTGTACGAACCACCGAAACTTTTTCATGTTCTCGACTCAAATAACGATAATAACACAATAAATCGAGATACAACGTCATGTCAAAACACTAGTCCACGAAATCACCGTAGTTCTATTGTTTTAACACCGAAAATTAGGATGGCGACCGGAACGCTCGCTCGCATTCGACTACTTAAAGTATTGACATTGATAACACGATTTATGGCCTAGAAAACGAGCATTATAACTCAACCATCCCAGCTAAGTAAATCACCTTCGATTCTTGGAATCTTTTTGTCAAATGGTCATTTTATAATTTCTCGTTTCCTATGATGGCTACAAACCCGAAATAAACGCAACCTTTAAGGGATTTGAAACAACGGGATCCAAGTTAATCTTGTAATCCATAAAACACAATGAAAATCTACTTTTTGCGTTTAAAGGTAAGGATACCTTGGAAATACTATGAAAGTGTGTGTATGTGATCATTTAGGATACTGGTGAATTTTAAACAAGTTAATAAATAAACATGCGATATGAACAATTAGATAGAGTAAACACGTATGAACACACGTATAGGACCCTAAGCATAACAATTCTAGGTCGTTACGTCTAACCACCTATCTTAATTGTCATTGCTCTGATACCAATCTGTCACACCCCGACCAAAGGCGGCGGAACATGCCGGGGTGCAACGATTGCTCATATGCGCATGACACTATTTAAAGCGACAATATTTAACAAACTCATTTCATTTCACAACATCGAAAATGTCACATATTCAAATATTCATAAATCAAATACAACAAAATATAACAAAATATAGCAAATCAAATATTGTTCATTTTTGCTAATATCCTAACGGTATTTGTGATGTTTTCTTCACCGAACTCCATAATCAACCTAGATGCAAACCTGTAACATTTCATAAAATAAAGTTTATCAACACAAAGGTTGGTGAGCAATTCATAAGTTTGAACAATAGATATATAGTATGAAAAGCCACAAAACTAGTATACAAAACCATAAATAATAGCTATAAACTTGAATAAATAGTTATCGCTAACAAGTTAGCGACACCCAACTATAAGGGGTTGCCAAATAGTTTAGGATTTTATAGTTATCGTTAATTGCATTACGTTAACGACACCTTGCCATGAGGGGTTGCCAAATGGTCTAGGATTTATAGTTCCACCATCCAAAAGCGATAAACACACAGTCAAATAAGCATAGAACACCAAATCGAGCAATTATTCAAGTAAGGTATACAACAACGTTTGTGGTTTAAGACCCCAAGTATAAAACATTTAGTTTAGATAAGTTGAAATGTCACCCACAAAATAAAAGATAGAAAACGGGGTATGAAGTTACTCACGTTCAAGTAATAAACTTGAAAGATTGATTATTTGGAGATTTGCCGGAACGACGAGTTTAACGTATGAAGCCTAAATAAAAGAAAGTCTTGGATTTAGAAAGGTTGTCTCGAAGATCTTTAAATAAAATAATTGTTGCAAAAACTAATCAATTAAAGTTCAAGGTTTAAAATGTAACTATTTAAGAATTTATAATAATAACCCTTTTAAAAAATGTAAGTTTGCTCAAAACCGGGTTAAAGTATCTAACCTTAATATTTACTTAACCAATGTTAAGTAATAAGGTGGGGAAAATGCTAAAATGCAAGTTCCATTAGGCTAAAGATACTAAAAAGGGTTTTTAACGAGTGTTCGGGTTGTCGGTTCGGGTCTTGACAAATGGTCGAACCCAAAGTCAACTTTCCAAAATATTAATTGTTATGAGATAACTCATTAAAACATACTAACACTTAACCAAGTACGTAGATCTATTGTTTAGAACTAACAACGCACGTTAAGCGAGTGTTCGGTTTTGTCGGTCCAAACTATGTTATGAGATCAAGTTGGATCCAACTATTCCAAGTACTTAAGAAAAATAATTAAAATCAGTTTGTAAACTATTTTTTTTAAAGAAATATACAAGTCTTGATAACTAAAAACACACTTGTATGTCTTAAGCGAGTAAAAGTCGGTATAGTTCGGTCTCCATCTCACAAATAGTTCATAGATGGTTTCTACATGCCCAAATATCATAGAACTTGTATATTGGTTTATAAATGAAGAAAACTTAAATTTTACAACAAAAAAAGTTAACTATAAGTCTTTTAAGCAAAAGTTTCGGTTTAGTTCGGTTTCCATCTCCCAACGAGTTCATAGATGGATTCCATATGCTTAATATCAAAGAACTTGTAAAAATGATTTTTGAAACTCAAATCTAGCAATAAACATGTTTAAACAACTATTTTAACAAAACTAGTAAACAAAAGTTTGGTTTCCGGTTTGGACTAGTTTCGGTTAAACCGAGGTTAGTCTTATACAAACCCACACCATGGAACTTGTAAATAAGATGAACAAACTAAAGGGTTAGAAGTTAGTCATAAATGATATGTATAATAAGTTATGTGTGTGTAAATATATATCAAGAACACGAAGTCCTCCATGAAGCCTTGCCTTATGACATTCGAAACTTAACCAACCAAAGTCGGTGAAGTAACAAATAAAGGAAACAAGGGGTGTGTATTATATATATGTTGTACCACCATATTCAAGAGTTAGTAATGTTAGATGAACAAGTTAGAATGAAAGACTATAGTTAGTTTGACTTGAGAAGTCAAAACTTCAAAAAATACATAAGAAATAACAACCTTGAATCTATGGAGTTTGAGAGAGTTTTTTGGAGATGTAGCAAGAGTAAAATGAAGAAGATGGGTGTGTATATATAGGGAAGGAGTGAAGGGTTGGGTATAAAGATTATTTTATGGTTTGCATAAAAATGGGTATGTTTAAATGGTCAAACAATGCATAATATAAAAAAAACAATATTTTATATATTTTATATATTTTAAATGACAAGATCCAATATTTTATATATTTGAAATGTTCGGGTTACAAACGGGTCGGGTTTACATAACAAAAGTGACCCGAAATTGACGAATGTCACACCTCACGTGCGCGTGTGTGTGTGGGGGGGGGGGGGCTTGTGAATTAGGGCTGACGTTTATTTGAGGAGAAATGAGACAAAACTGCCCCTCATGTGAGGGGCACGCATATGGGTTTAACGAGCAGACTTAACGGGGTTGATGAATTCAAGTTTAATCGCAAGTGAAATGAAACTATTGGGACGAAAATCGCAAATTTGAAACTATTTAAATAAAATCGCAGATTTGAGCAAACCACGGGGACGAAAACCGTAGTTCACTCTTTAGATAAACATGAAAGTAGTGTTTACATCAAAATGGAAGACGATAAGACAACGAGCTATGTCCTTAGCCTTTTTTTAATATCAAAACAAAGTACTTTAAAATTAAATTCATATATCATAGGGTTATATTAGCATCATATTTTATTTTTTACTTGTTAGAAACTAATCCGAGGTTTTGGAAGTCCAGAAATCTGAGACCAGTGGTAAATGGAGGAGAGAGAAATGTGAAATGGAAGAGATGGTTGTGGGACGAACAATACGAGGGCCGAAAGGAGAGAGGAAAGAGAAATAGGTGAAAACATGACGAAAGGATGAACAATATGAGGTGATGAGGAGAGAGGAAAGAGTGGATGAGAGATGCTGAGATAGCGTTGTTCGTATCTAGATATTGCTAAAGATGATCAAAAAACTTGGTATTTTAACAATTTTAATTTTCTTTTAAACACTTTTGATAAGCTTATAATATAACAATTATTTATTACTAATATATAACTTTGTTAGGTTGTTAAATAGGACGTCAAAGGTTCAAACCCTACCGTGTATAAATATTTAGTTCCGGAAAAAAATAATGCGGGAACGGAAGCATTCAAATGGCTCATGACACTTTAGTTAATCAAAGACCGATAAACTGAATCATAGGTTCCAAGAACGAAGTTTTTTATATTAAACTTAATCAACAACTAATCAAACAAAAGACCTAACAATCATATTTATAAATAAAAGTAAATATTTGGGCCGGGCCGGGCCGAGTTAATGGACCGGATCCCCATAAAAAAAGATAAAAATGAAAATCTTGTCAAACTTTAATTTGCTTATTATAATACGGAAAATTTAAAAAGAAAAAAAAAAGAAAAATGACTTGCGAATCTAAGTGATCTCACTTTAGATCTTGAATTCTTGGGACTAAAAGAAACTACTCTTTTATCACATTCACTAAAGTTGCAACACTTGGTTTTTTGAACATTCATGAAAATTGGCACTTTAAAATAAATCCAAGTTTAGACTAGATATATCTCATTCTTAATCATTTGTTATTTTTCCTCTATCATTCAACACCATCAATTAACTTATGTCATACTTCATTATTCCTTTAACTTATATTATTTAATACCAAAATGCAATGTAAAAAAATAAAAAAAAAAACAAAATATATGATTGGCCAATAACCAGCTTGACCATGGTCATTTGGACCCCGTCATGCGTGAAGTAAAGGGCAAGGACGGTATTCACATGAGGCTAGGCGAGCCACGTCAACATCACACATGATGCTCCCTATCCATGGCTTAGATTGATGACATTTATTTGAGGTTTACATATCATATATTATAATTCTTTACAATCTATCTATATACATGTTGAGTCGTATAGACTTTATATATTGATTGTGTGTGGAGCGGTAATTTTATAACATTATATTCTAACAATCGGAGTTTTTTGTTGTTAGTTGTTGAATATGGCCTATTAAAAAGCGGATCAATTTTGGCTGGCTGCTTTATTAAAAAATGTCTTGTCCAAATTAATTTAAGAAATGGAATATATAAATATGTATATACATGAAATTAAACCTTTCATAATTATAATAAAGTAAATGACTAGTCTAGTAATACCAAATTAATGTTAAATATAACTCTGAACATCATATATACTCATGAGTCATGATCACTATGTCCTTTTTTACATGTTATATATGCTTTTTATCATTATAAGCACAAACTATTCTTCTTTCTTACTCCTCCCATTCTATAACCATTTTTCTAATTAAACCATATTGCTCTTAGGCTATGTTTAGTAGAGGGACTATAAACTGGGGCGTTTTGCGTCATGTGGCGTCCAGTTAGCAAATGATAAGTTTTGTTTTTAAGGTGTAATGGTGTTGTGGCCCTATATATATATATATCACACAATCAATAATAATAATAATAATCAGAAGAGAGGCAGAAGAGAAGCAGCGACAAATAGTTGCCCCCCCCTATTGCCCCCAAAATCGCCCAGGGGCGGTGTTGTAGCCCCTACTCGCCCAAACTCGCCCAAACTCATCTTCACTACGGGTAGCCTTATAGATAAAATATTTTCCTATAAGATAACTATCACATCAATATATATACCAATAATATAAGTATATTTATTGTTTTCTAAAATTAAAGGATGTTGGATTTGATTGTGTTTAGATGATGCTACCCAATGGAGTGATCTCCACCTTAGAAAGGCACCCAATGGAAACACCAAGACCATCCACCTATGTCATCCTTTTCTATTTGCTATCTTTTCCTTAGCTTTATTAATTATTATAGCAAAAGAACAACCACCCACTACTACATGTTTTATTCCACAAAATCTCATTTTGTACCTTCTTTGGATCTTCATGGTACACCTCACACTTTTAATTATCTCATTGGTTTTCTTTTTTATTATTTTTAATCAAAAAATTCTAATACCAAAAAAACTCCAATTAAGAAGAGTAAGATGAAATAAGAGATTTTAGATACATAAATGATTTTAAATAAAATAATTTGCATGGGCATTTATGTCTACTAACTTTTTGAAATTTGACACAAAATGGTTTTTCATACAAGTTTTGTGAAGTTCTCTTAACACCTAATGAAGATTTGTATAAAATACAATACAATACAAATTGTGGTCCTCAAATGCTAGATGGTTGGAAGTGGTCTTTCTTTCGAATAAAGGACCTAAAGTATTATCGAATGGTTGGACTCTTCCATATGGTTGAAAGAAAAAGACATTATCGAGACGATTATATTTAATGCTCTCTGAATTTGGAAAGTTTTGAACATGTCCATTTTTGGTTCCCAAAACAATTTCAAAGATACTTTATTTGACGTGATTGCGTCAGTGTTCTTTTCATAATTTTCGTGTCGTAATTCTAATTTAAATTGAACATGGTAGAGTCGCTTTAAACTCTTTACATAGTCCGTAATTTGTTTTTCTTTTAGATTAGGTCTTTTTAACTGATGCGTGGCAACTTGATTGCTCTTAGATTATCGAAAGTTTTCATACAATGGTTAATCCAGTCCAATCAACTTTGTTAAAGACCGTCAAGTTCTTAATCTTCGGTTAATTTTGAATGAATTGGTTGGTTGATATATAACTCGCTTACGTGGAAATGATAAACCAATAAAAATTGAACTATAAGGGTTTATTTTTTTAGTATCATATCAAAACGTATCATTTTATAAATTCCCTACTGATTATTATGTTTAAAAAAACATAGATTATATTATTACAATAATAACTTAACTTTTTTTAAGATAAAACGATTTAGTTGGTTTTATATTTGATTCACTTTAAATAGTTTATAATCCATATTTAACCAAATTTTATTTGTTAGTGACTAAATGAGCCAGGAAGCGTCACCTTTGCTTGGGCCAAGGTATTACTTGAAAATTTGAATAATAGTGTATCCTTGGGCCTAGAGATGGTCAAAAAAACCGGTTGGGGAACCGGTTTACCGGTTTAAACCGGAAACCGGTTTTTACGAAAACCGGTTTTTTAAAAACCGGTTTGACCGGTTTACAAACCGCCGGTTCGTATTTCGGTTACAAGTTTTAGATCCAAAACCGGTTAACGAACCGGTTAATGAAAAAACCGGTTTTTTTTAATAACCGGTTATTGAAAAACCGGTTAACCGGTTTATAAAAAAACCGGTTTTTGACCGTTGTGGAAAAACCGGTTAACCGGTTTTTCCATAACCGGTTAAAAACCGGTTTTTGAACGTTGTATAACGGCTATATGCCCGTTTTTTTTTTTTGACCGTTTTTTTTTTTTACCATTTTACCCCCACAAACATCTATATATAGTTTAGGTTGGGTATTGGTTAGATCACACTCGATTATACAACTCCAAACGCTCTAAACGTTTATTTCATACGCGATTATTTTGTTATCTCACGCTCAATTATACCACATTACCACTCCATACGCTCTTATTTCGTAGTCGATTATCATGGCCTCCCAAAGTGCTGCTTCATCCGTCAACATGGGTGCCTCGAACACGGGAGAAACGGTCGTTCGGGTCATCCCCACGAAACGAAACCATGATGTTTGGCAACATTTCGACCTATGCGAAATGTCTAACGGTAGCCAAAAAGCTCGATGCAAACATTGTTTGAAGTTTTATGGCAAAGATGCAAACTCCACTTTAAAAGCGCATGTACAAAGGCCCTTTTGCAAGGCCTTGAAGGACGAATCGGGAAGTAGTTCGCAGCCGGAGATGACGAATCAAGGAGCGGTGTTTACGTACGACGTTGAAGCGGTACGTCAAAAGTTTTCAAACTTTGTGATTCAACAAACACTTCCTTTCAACCACTTCGACAACCCTTAATTCACGGAGATGATGCAAAACTATGTTCAACCACGCTACCAACACGTAAGTCGTTCGACCCTTAGAAGAGATTGTCTTAAAGCATGGAAAAACGCTAAATCCGAACTAATTTCATACTTTTCAAACTTACAAACTGGTGTAAACTTAAGAACGGATGTGTGGTCGGTACCTCATGGTTCGCCCGACTCATACATTTGTGTGACGGCTCATTGGGTTGACCCCGAGTCGTGGCAAATGATGAAACGAACCGTTGCGTTTCAATTGTTTGATTACCTGCACACGGGTAGAAATATTTTTCAAATATTGGATAAAGTCATTCGACAATACAAGATTGAACATAAAATCTTTTCAATTTCGTTTGATAACGCGTCCAACAATACGGCCGCGGTTGGCCATTTAAAATTAAAGTATAAACCTATTTGTGATGGAGCGTTTTTTCATAGCCGATGCATTGCACATATTATCAACTTGGCCGTGCAAGATGGGTTAAACGTGATCGAAACGCAAAGAAACAATTTTAAAAGAATGTTACGAGATGTTTTTAGCAACAATAAAACATTTTCAAGATACAAAAAATTTTGTGTAGAAGCTAATTGTCAATGGTTGGGGCCAAATTGGGATTGTCTAACAAGATGGAACTCGACTTGTAATATGTTTGAGAAAGCCATCCAACAAAAAGAATCATTAATTGCGTTTCATCAAATTTTGTCAAGTAGGGGTAAATGTGCACCGTACGATCCTAGAAACTGTTTATTGATTGAGATCGTTACGGAGGTCCTTCAAATTTTTAAATCTTGCACAACTAGTTTATCCGGGGTTTACTATCCAACAAGCCCCATTGCTTTACCAAAAATTGCTGTCATGTGCACAAAGTTGAGTGAACTTCATTGTAGGGGTGCACCTTATTTTGATATGGGTGTAAAAATGAAAGAAAAATTTAGAAAATATTTTCAAGAACTACCCGCTGTTTTGACATGTGCTGCTGCGTTAAACCCTTGCATCAATGTTGGTGGTGTTGAAGCTTTAATAGAAAAAATTTGTGATGAGCTAGAGTTAAACGACGATCAAAACCCCTATTATAGCCAAACTTTAAAGAATGCTTTCAACACCACCTTGTCAAACATGTATGATGTCTACCTTACAAAATACGAGTCGTCTTCCCAAATTCATGACTCGTTAAGAGCTGTTGCCCAATCCCAATCCCAAACCGACCTTGAAATGGGGATGTACTACATGATTTGGGAAGACGCCGGTAAACGTCAAAAGGTAAACACCCCAAGCAGTGAACTTGGAAGGTATGGTGGTACCAACTTTGTGAAACACATGACTCCGGATGAATTTAGAAGTCTTGATTTGCTGGCTTGGTGGAGAGGTAAGGAGGATGAGTTTCCGATCCTCGCCGCCATGGCCAAAGATTTACTAACGGTCCAAGCTTCCACGGTAGCTTCGGAGTCTGCTTTTTCTGTTTCTGGCAGGGTTATATCGATTAGGAGGACTCGACTCACTGCACCAGCTATAGAGATGTCGATTTGCTACAAGGATTACTTGGACTCTTTAGATAGGGCACAACATCAACGCTCACTCGAGGGGGAAATGGAGTATGAAGCGGGCTTGTATGAAGACGAGGTCAATGAAGGACACACTCAACCAATGACCGATGAAGAAGCCGCGTACGACGATTACCTAAGAAATAGCTCGGGATCGGGTAGCGAAGAAAATTAGTTAAAGAAACAGCAAACATGGAGGCAAATCATGAGTAAGAAACAGCAAGTTGTTCATGTAATCGTGTCTAAGCATTCTTTAATGTTTGTATTTTTGAGTTACGAATATGCGATAACGATTTAATGTTTGTATTTTTAATGTAAAAACTATAAATGAAAGTTATGTGTTTTTAATCTTTGGTTTGTTGAAAACACATTCACCAACACACACTCATACTCATCTTCCAAGCAAAGAACCCTAACAACGAAAGCAAAGAATGGCTTCGGTCAGTCCGTTTTGCCTTGTAGTTACCGATTTGTTTATACTGTGAAAAAATAATGGTTATTAAAAAAAAAAAAAAAAAAAAACCGGTTTAACCGGTTTCTAAACCGGTCCTAACCGGTTAGACCGGTTAGGGTTTTGACAGAAAAAAACCGGTTATTAAAAAAACCGGTTATTAACCGAACCGGTTTTTTTCCGGGCAAAAAAAAACCGGTCCGGTTAATAACCGAACCGGTTTTTTTAAAAAACCGGTTTGCGCACCTCTACTTGGGCCTTGTTTATCCCTTGAAATTAAAAGGGATTATAAAAGGGATTACCAAATTTGAAAGTTGTTTCAATCAGGTCATTGATAAAAAATTTTGTTTCAACCAGATCACTGAACTTTCATTTTTGTTCCAATCATAGATATTTTACCTGGATAGCAGATAATCTAGGTTTTTTTTAAAATTTTTTTAATGTTTTTACTTTATATAATAACTTTTAAAGGTTGCGAAAATTAGTATAAATGCGAAATATAATTTTAAAATTTCGAAAATTTGTAAAAAAAATTCGGAAAATTGAGGTTCGGGTTAGAACGGGTCAAGGTCGGAACGGGTCAAAACGGGTTCCGGGTCAGTTTTTTTTAAACCAACGAATCAGCGTGTTTTCAACACGTTACAGCTCGTTTTAACAGCAAAAGCTCGTTTAAACGATTTTTTCAGTTCGTTTCAGCACTTAACAGCTCGTTTAAGCTATTTTTAGTTCGTTTCAGCATCTAACAGCTCGTTTAAGCGATTTTTCAGTTCATTTCAGCACCTAACAGCTCGTTTAAGCGATTTTTAAGTTAGTTTCAGCATCTAACAGCTCGTTTAAGCGATTTTTAAGTTCGTTTCAGCATCTAACAGCTCGTTTAAGCGATTTTTCAGTTCGTTTCAGCACCTAACAGCTCGTTTAAGCGATTTTTCAGTTTGTTTTAGCACCTAACAGCTCGTTTAAGCTATTTTTAAGTTCGTTTCAGCACCTAACAGCTTGTTTAAGCAATTTCAGTTCGTTTCAGCACTAAACAGCTCATTTAAGCGATTTTTCAGTTCGTTTCAGCACTTAACAACTCATTTAAGCAATTTTTTAGTTTGTTTCAGCACTTAACAGCTCGTTTAAGCGATTTTTCAGTTTGTTTCAGCACCTAACAACCCGTTTAAGCAATTAGGTGCTGAACAAACTGAAAAATCGCTTAAACGAGCTGTTAGGTGCTGAAACGAACTGAAAAATTGCTTAAACGAGCTGTTAGGTGCTGAAACGAACTGAAAAATCGCTTAAACGAGCTGTTAGGTGCTGAAACAAACTGAAAAATCGCTTAAACGAACTGTTAGGTGCTGAAACGAACTTAAAAATCGCTTAAACGAGCTGCTAAGTGGTGAAACGAACTGTGAAATCGCTTAAACGAGCTGTTAAGTGCTGAAACGAACTGAAAAAATCGCTTAAACGAGCTGTTAAGTGCTGAAACGAACTGAAAAATCGCTTAAACGAGCTGTTAAGTGCTGAAACGAACTGAAAAAATTGCTTAAACGAGCTTTTGCTGTTAAAACGAGCTGTAACGTGTTAAAAACACGCTGATTCGTTGGTTAAAAAAAAAACTGACCCGAAACCCGTTTTTACCCATTCCGAGTTCCGACCTTGACCCGTTCTAACCCGAACCTCAATTTTCCGAACTTTTTTTTGCAAATTTTCGGAATTTTAAAATTATATTTCGCATTTTTACTAATTTTCGCAACCTTTAAAAGTTATTATACAACGTAAAAACATTGACAAATTAAAAAAAAAAAAAACTAGATTACCTGCTATTCAGGTAAAGTATCTAGGATTGGAACAAAAATGAAAGTTCAGTTACCTGATTGGAACAAAATTTTTTATCAGTGACCTTATTGGAACAACTTTCAAAATTGGTTACTATTTTATGAAGTAATCCCATTATAAAACTAGTAAAGTTTTTTCCGCACAATATTATGAAAAAGCCTCCTTGTATTGTATAACCAAAACGTAAAACTGAATTCATCGTCCCATTTGCACTTAAAAAAATAATTGAGCATTTGGGCTTTCATCAAACTAGAAAATGATAATAATAATATCAATTATTATTATTATTATTATAAGTAATAATACTATTAAATTCTAAACAACAAAAGCATGAAAAATAGTAATAATAAATGTAATTAAGACGATAATAATAGTATCTATAATCAATATGATAAAAAAAACAACTAAGCAAGTAACAATTTAAAACCAAAAAAAATATATAGAATTTACTATAAGAAGTAATAGTCAGAAAAAAATCTGTTCATAATAATGATGATAATAACAATAGCAATAATAATATTTATTATTAATTTTTAACGACTAATTTAGATCACTGACAGGTCACTGACCAATTTAATTATCTCCATTTCCCGAGTACCGGATAGTAATAATAATTATAACAATAATGAGTATAATAATAACAACAATAATATTATTATTTGTTTAGGTAGGAAAAAATCAAGTTTATTATTGCAATGTGCAAGTATAAATTAATTGGGCTAACTCCAGCCCATTAGAAAACTATTCTCCGATTTAAGCCCAATAAATATGTCCAAATAAGTTAATCTGCTTCATAAGGGTTGAGCATTAATCTTAACATGAACTTTCTGGTATTTTGTTGAGGTATAATTGTATACACTAGTGTTTACACTTGGGCCATATGACTACATCAAGTTTACACCAATATTATGGAGCTATACAAAATTATAATGATGTTTTGAATATTTATGTATTATACCATTGTGTACTTGTGTTTGTATAGATAATATGGCCCATAGATAATTGTCTTATGTATTTGATATACTTTATGTGAGTTGTTTTACAATAAGTTATCCACATGAATAGTTTTTGAAGTTGCATCCTATTATCATAAGACAAATCTCTTTGTTTTTGTCTTGATTCTCTTAAAACAAAATCCATGTTGTACTCTATAAGTTTTGGATGGTGTTTAAATTTATTAATAAGTATAATAAACAAATCTGCGCGTTGCGGTGTAGTTTTATATCTCGATATCGGTCACGATAGTATCGACACTAGTACCTATGTTGTAAAGCCTGTCGATACTTTCTTTACATCGATTGAAAGTCATAGAAACGAATACCGATCATGGTCCCTATATTACTGACAGTAGTGCCTATGCAATTCAGTCGATATCAGTTAGGTTACCATACTATGAAACAATTTTGTTTCGAATACAACTTCGCTTTTAATAAAATTTATATCTAAACGTTGAGAAAAAAAATCACAATCACGTATTTAGTTTATTATAAAAAAGTTCACGAACACCAGGTATTAGAGAAATATAAACTTACTAATTTCGTAATTAAATGGGTTATAGACGTATTAATCCTGATAATGCCAACACTAGTACATATGTTTTCCGATCGGTATTGATTCAGTTCGTCAGCGTGTATGATAACGACATTCTGTATAATTTACGATACTAAAACACCCGCATTATTTCAAATACAACTTCATTTTGTTATAATTTATCTTGAAACGTGGAGAAAATATAATCACAACCGCGTATTTAGTTTTATAAAAAATGTTAGTGAACACAAGTAATATAAATTTTGTTGAAAGCGGATTTGTATTCAAAATATACTATATTATATTCATTAGAAACCAAACCGATTCCAACTGAACGATATCGGTACCGGTATTGGTATTATCAAAAATCGCTACCAGATATTCGTTTTTATGGCTTTGATCGATGCAAAATACGTGTATATATATATATATATATATATATATATATATATATCCTTTCGGGCATATCACTGCTTTTATTTTTCTTAGGTATTCTCTATTGTTTAATGCATCAAGTGTCATAACCGTAATGAATCAAACCAATACTCCGCCGCAACATGCAAGGGAATCCCATTAGTTATATAATTAATTAATGTGTGATGGCTAATTCAAACTTAATAAATTTTAAAAGAGACAATTTAAGAGAAAGTTATATGAGTACACATTATTGTTTTAGATCAAAGTCAAAAGAGAGTTGATGAAAGAATGGTGTTCCACTAATGCATATGATTATATGGAAAATAATGATGCACTTCTATTTCTTCATACTTCCATTTATGGCAATCGAAATAAGTTTATAATAAAATAAATAAATAAATATAATAAAACATTTAATTATAGGGAATCTGATTTATTTCTTTTGACCAACAATAGATATATTATACGTAATCAAATCTGAATAACATGTATTTTTTCCCCTTAAATTCTTCATCCTCATATAACGCGCGGGTCACCAAGGGTCCTGGACTACCCCTCAATTTTGCCTGCAAAGTGCAAAAATAGTGTAACATTTTTTCACCAATTCATATTTCGGATATCTATGAGTAAATACTGAGATGTTTGAATAGTCTTGAATTTTTCTTCTAGATCTACTACTGAGAGTCACTAATCTAATACTAAATAAAGAACCATACTAGACGTATAAATTGTTGTTCAAAATATAAATAACTAATTGTGCTACATTTATACAATGTTACACATGATATAATAGAAGTTAAGAAACAAATGGAGTTACCATTAATTATAGTTGTCTTGCTTTATCATTATAGTGAAAATTTGCTTTTTGTCATTTTTTACTATATTCATTGTTCAGCTACCATTGACATGATTTGTGTTTGTATTTGATAAAACATTACAGTTATACCATAAAGTGGCGTAGCAAAATTTTATTTTCTACGGGTTTGGAAAATTTCGAGGGACGGACGATCAATTGTTTATCACTTAGATTTGGGTTTTCTACGGGTTTGATGTTGGAATTTCTATGGGTGCGTTGTCAAAATACACTAATATATAACACTAAAACAGAAATTTGTACGAGTTCAGCCGAACCCGTTCCTCTAAAACTGTCTACGCCCCTGTTACCATATATGCATGCTTACATGCGTAGATGGAACAAATACTCTCGCCCATAAAATCAAAAACGTGCATGAGGGCCTTCGCCTTCCTTTATACTCTTTTTAGGCAAAAGCAAACTTTTTAGTAGAACCAACACACACATATATATATATATATATATATATATATATATATATATATATATATATATATAGAGGTTCAAATTAAAAATCACAAGAGTGAAAGAAATGTTAGGAAAGTATCTAGACCGCCTAATGAGTTTTATAAGTGCTACTTTTAAGGAGTGACGTTTTTGTAATTAAAGTGTAAAAAGTAGTTATATTAAATAAGGAAAACAAAGGGTTTATAGGCTAATGGTATCTAGTGGTCTAATAGACGCTTTCTCTCTTTTGTGGTCTAATGTTAAAACTTTGCAATCGGCTAGTTAGGTAGATTTAGGGGTAGAATACTAGTTGTTCAAAAAGAGGTAGAGAATTGTCCTAAATCTTTAATTAACTTCCCATATAATCTCTCTCTCTCTCTCTCAAATCATGCTATCTCGTAATTCGATCGATATCAACATCTCCATCACTGCTCTCTCTTGTGCTGTCTCACTGCTGCTCGTTGCTAACATGAAACCATCTCCTCTTTCACCTAATGGAATTTAATCTCTGCAAGATTTATATAGGCATTGATGTAGATGTCATGCTATAATAAAAAAACAAGTATTTATAAGACTTAAATACATATAACTAGTATGGGCAAGTAGTGTCGTTTTCTTAGGAAGGAAAATGCAAGTCAAACTCATTGTTTATTATTTAATTGACTACGAGCGGATAAACGATGTCTAACAGTTTAAATATTTATTTGTTTGATGAAAACACAAGTACTTTTAGTTGTAAAACGACTGGAGGAAACAATGAGACACTTCAGGTTCGGTTTTTGCAATAAACTGAACAACTATGAATCCTATCAATTGGATATACACATAGACATGAATCGTCAGTTAAGATTGATAAGCAATTACTATACACAACAATTTGATTGTGCTGATTAACAGATTCTAATCCGACGAATTGACACAACTTAACTTAGTCTACCTAATTACCAGTTTGTTAATATAAGACTCCAAGTAAATCAATGATTAAAGGTAACAGTTCAGTTACTATAAGAACTTAATCCTAAATGTTGATGAACACAACTAATCAATTGATGATAAAATAGAATCCGAGATACACAATTGTTTAAATAATCGAAACAAAAATAAAGCAAGATTAAATACACATTCAATCAAACTTCAATTCAATTCTTAAACAAGAAACACATGTACGTTTAGTTTAAGCCCAAACCATACACCTAAAGTGATCACAAGTGGTTTAGCCTTGCCTCTGCATGATGAATGACTTGATTATGTGTTGAACATATGAAAGCATGGAAGGATTAGCGATTCGGGAGCCCCGGGATGGTGTAAAATCGCCTCCTAAGCCTTTAATAGCCTATGGAGTGAAATATATGTAGAACATATCTGAAAACTGATTTTAACACAATTAGGTTATTTTTCTCGTCTTGGGACCCCTTCACGTAGCGCAAAGTCTTCAATAGATGTCCTTCACGTAGCGCGAAGGACAAAACAATTGGTTTTAAATTTCTGGCTCCCTTGTGCAACGCGAAGGAGATGGCTTCAATCCGTCGCGTAGCACGATGGGGCTCGGAGGCAGGGAAGTTTCTTCTTTTTATTTTGGCTTTGCTTAACACTCCCGACCATCCCAATAATTCATATTAAGCTCATTTATAACACATTGTGTTTTTTCGTGTATCTTCAATACGCACATTGTGTTTTATTTCATCTTCAATTCAATGTGGTATTGGTTCATCTACAATACATTGTGATTTACTTTATATTCAATAAATTGTACTATTGGTTCGTCTTCAATACATTGTATCCTGTGGTGTTTTCTTTCTAGCTCACATGCTGATAAAGTTGTGAGACATGTGTGGTAATCAAAATATCGTTGTGTTTTAGTTATGTTTAAAAACTATAGATGGTGTTTGTATTAAAGAAAATGATTCAAATAAAAAACAATTGTCTTGTAAAAAATGTAAGAACATTTTAAAATAAATCACATCACGTAAATAAGACACTATACAATTTTTATAAACTATTAATCTTAATCACTAGATCCTATATTTAAGAGACTAAATCTATTTTTTTTTACAATAACCCTACCTAAAAATTAATAGTGTTTGGATTCTGGATTCCATTATATGACATGCGTGTTAAAATTGTACAATATGATTTTGATATTTGAAAACGTTGTTTCTAACAACAATCGATTCAAAAAACAATAATCTATTAATGAAACAACAATACCATTAAATCATATTGTGAAAAATGTCACATGTCACTCTTGTATTCATTCCTATGCTTTTTAAACACATTGCTCCTTTTAATATAACCCATAAATATTAACCTCATGTGCTATTGTTGCGTGGGACATCTTTTGGGTTTGTTTTGAGTGTATTATTCGGTCATGCACATTGACTAAGAGAATCTTTAATAGTGTTTCAAGGATATTATTATTAAACATATGAATGCCCTTTCTAGATAATAAGATATTTTAATTTAAGCAATCGACAAATGTGTAACAATTGGCTTTTATTCAAAGTTGAAAATAATTCTAAGTTTGTGCTTGTAGAAAAATCAACTTTTTATCATATGATTAAATTGAACTTTACATAAATAAATAAAAATATATTGATTAAAAAGATTTAGTTATAGAAATTAATAACCTGAAAACTTGGGATAAATCAAGTTCATAAAGCCCAGACAAATATTCCGACTAGGTCAAGTTTTCTCTCAGGCTAAGGTTACTCAGGGCATCATTCGAGTAATGCTTCTGGCTTCATTGGGTATTTTGGGTACATTGACGCAAATGCTCGGGTTGGTGAATCGGCAAATAAATTTGATAGTTTAGAGCACAACCCCATTTAATGTGGGTATGAGTGAAAAACTACCAAAAGGAAACAACAACTAACTATGGCTCTTGGTGGGCCCAGACAACGTCCTAGGCGTAGGGGAGATCGTAGTAACAGGTAACGACTAGACGACGTTTACATTCCTGGGCTGCAGTAAGTAGATCGAGAGGTCGTTTCGCCCCTTGTCCCCGAATATGGGTACTCCAAGTTTTACTTGGTTTCAATGGCATGCCCCATGTACCCTAATAATATAATTTCTTTTTACCTTAGGTTTATTTTTAGATCCCATGATGTGATAATGCGATATTTCTTAACTTATTTACGTTATAAATATCGTTTTAATCTTCTTATATAACTTAATACATAGTGTTTTATATATATATAGTTTCGAATATACATTCAGTGATGCCCTTGTTTTTGTTTACATTTCGATATACATTATGTTATAACCAACGAAAATGGACCGAGACTCTGAGAGACGCAAATTGATGTGAAATATAGTATATTAAGATATAAATCGACTAAGTTGTCATAACATTAACAAAATTCGTTGTAACATGTCACTGTACCTCTAATAATTCTAATACCACATTGTCAACAAATGAATTACAATACAAGTGTTATGTATAACTGATTATTCAATCGATATACGGAGTAAACCATGTAGTTATCAAATCACGTATATAATAAAACAAGCCGATTGATTTGTGATGATCCATTAACACATAACAAAACCAATTATCGGATCATGTCACACACAATTCTTCATATACTTTAGTTAATCCTTGTTATGAGTTTGTAAGTTTATAACAATAAAAATAACAATATTAATTTTAATCAACCACTTTATTCTTGTTAAAAGATGAGTCAACTTATTTACCACTTTCTAATTTTCCATGGTATTTTATGAAATTTACGATAAGATTTGTTCTTCTTTTAGCTTGAACGTGGCTTAAGTAGAGTCGTGTTTTGTGCGTTAAAAGTCAAATAATTTTTATTAAAAGTGTTACCGATGAGTATTGACTCTACAATATTAATGGGGCATCTCTTTATATCATTATAATCTTCTCATTGTGTGGGTGTGGTCTATTGCCAAGTCATAATAGTTTAGTGTTGATTTTGCTTAAATACACCTGAACAACTTATTTAAAATAATGTGAGAATAATCATTTCTAACATTCTTTTTTTTTTCTTTAACGTTTTTTATTATTAAGAACTAACGAGAGATAGAAGGAAAAAAATACGATAAAAAGAATTTTAATCAACTCGGTCCAACTAACATTTACTATCTCTATTTATAATATTGTTCATACTTCATATAGTATGGTTATTTAAAGATTCAAAAACGGATTGCTTGCTAAAAATTTGAATTGTAAACAAGCTAGAGCTTATTGCTCATTTGATTCGTTTAAATTACACTCAGTTTTTAATGTCATAAGTTATATATAATCCAAATAGTCCAATTTTATTATTTCTAATCCCTAGTTTTACATAAATCTATGTTCATTCGCTCGTTCATTTGACTTTTATGGAATTTGTTTATAAGTTCTCAATGTATGTAATTATTTCTATTGATTTTATTAAAATTTTAAAAAATTAATGGGTTAGCCGGTCGTGCCAAGAGCTAGCTGAGCTATTCACGAGCCGAGACGCTCTAGCACTAGTTTCAGGTTGTTAAGAAGAAATGAATTGAGCCGAGTGCCCGAGTAGACTTGTTTAACTTCGAACTCGAGCTTGAACTAAAGTTAGAGTAGCTTGACTAGCTTAAAAATCTTCATGTTTGATATATGTCAAAATTATATGCATGAAGTACTCTATGCTTTATGTTATTTAGACTTCGTTCCCTTGTAGTCTTTGTGTCTGATATACATTTTGATAGGATAAGACGTTTATGGAGCCGTGAGTTTCATGGAAGCAATATCTTTATTCCAAGTAATAGATTTATGGTTTGCATACATTTTAACCTTTCCAGACCCTACATTTACAATTACGATTACAAGTTTACAACCCCAGTTATGATATAGGTTTTGAACACCAACCGTAGATTTAATATAATATAAAATGATAACACGTAACAATATTGCTTTGTAAGGATGCAAAAAAGGTAAAAGTAAAGGCAAAAAGGTAGTCGGGTCAAATCTATCACAATAATTCAAATAGTAAAAACATGCAATTATGTAGCTAGGCTATGTGTAGTGGATGTGCTACAAAATAAGGCGTTTTTGCGTCATGTGGCGCCCAATCAGCAACGGATGGGGTTTTTGTTTTTAGGGTGTAATGGTGTTGTGGCCCAATACACACACACATATATATAACACAAACAATATAATAATAATAAAAAAGAAAGGAAGAACGGCGATATATAGATGCCCCCCCCGCCTTTATCGCCCCACAAATCGCCGGGGGGGGGGGGGGTGTTTATCGCCCATCGTCGCCGGATTTCGCAAAAGTCGCCTACTACGGGTGGCCTTAATGGTTATGAAATTGTAGCTATAAGATAATAATAACGCTTTAATTAGCGTCATCATAATTTTTTACATTTTCATTAATATAATAAATTCTTCTTGTTGAACATACTTTGGTGCTGTTTGTTTATGAAAACAAAATATGTCTGCAATCTGATTTCATCTGATTTAATATCTGCAACTGAAGATGTGTTCTGAAGGTCTGCAATCTGATAATATAATACTGTTTGTTTTATAAACTGGAAATCGTCTGCATAAGCTGAAAATTAGTTACCTATCATATATATTACAGTAGATAAAGTCATTTAACGTTTGTGAACTGCTAAAATAATTGGTAGTGGTGTACGAACTATGGAAGTGGGTGGTGGTAGACGATTGTGGTAGGCGGTGAACGGTGGGTGGTGGTGATGGACGGTTGTGGTGGTGGACGGTGATGGTGGCCGACAATGGGTGGTGGTGGTGATGAACGATGGTGGTGGGTGGTGGTGGATAGTGGTGGCGGGTGGTGGTGGCGACGAACGGTGAGTGGTGGTGGATGGTGGATGGTGGTGGTAGTGGACGGTAGTTGTGGCCGACGAGGGTGGTGGTGGTGATGGGTGGTTGACGATGGTGAGTGGTTGACGGTGGTGGTGGCGGACGGTGGGTGGTGGTGGACGGTGGTGGTGGGTGGTGGTAGTGGCAGACGGTGGGTGGAGGTGGTGGTGGATGGTGGTGGTGGCGGCGGAAGGTGGTGGTGGGTGGTGGTGGCGGCAGAAGGTGGTGGTGGGTGGTGGTGGCGGCAGACGGACGATGGGTGGTGGTGGTGTTGGACATTGGGTGTTGGTACTTGGTATGATATTAAGAAGTGTGAAGATGTGTAAAGATGATGAAAAAAGCTTATTTTTTAAGACAATGAAAGCAGTTTTCAGATCTTTTTTTTTTTTAAAACAAACAGTATTCAAGAGCTTATGTCTGCGCGCCCGCAGACATAGGCTCCTTGCAGACCTTATAAGCAAAAACAAACACAACCTTAGGCTTCTAATTAAATCATATTAGGCTTCTAATTAAATCATATTAATCAACTAGATTAACCACGCATTAATCGGACAAGTCAAGCGTTCAAAAACCACACAACAAGGCCCACGGTCCTAATATTTTTCGACTAGCATAGTAACTAATAAGAAAGACGAAAAGATAACATGTTGTAATGGCATATATTCATATGTAAAACAATAAGATCAAAATTGTTATAACGGTCTAACCGTGAATCAACCTTTATGTGATAAAACAAATTAAAAAACACATACCTAATATGAATATTGTATGATTATATAAAGTAACAACTAATTGCTACAGTAAAAGATGTATTATAGCCATAGGATAGTACAATTTTGGTTTGTTTTGATAATCGTGTCTGCATATTTAGTTATTTACTTAACTTTTGGATATTACATTTTTTTTGTTACTTATAATCTTTGTTTGCCACAACTAAAATACCTTTGTAAACAACTTTCCAACCAACTAACTAATGCCTATGAAGACAAACGAATAACAAAGAGCCGAACAACGGAACACGACGTTAAAACATGCAATTTATTTTATAACCATATGATTCCATGATTCGTTAGGTTGCTTATTGTGAAGCTAGTTAAATTTGTTAGTTAAAATGTCACGTCATTGCAACGTAGATGGTGAGACTTTAACTAACACACGTCTTTAACATTGCGTTGTGGTTTAACTAACTATAAAACTCCATCATTTCCTTGTTAATGCCTGTTACCATGTTAACTGAAGCCGGAAAACGCCCAAACATTAACGCCCCGGTGCGATATGCACAACGTTAAGACCATGCCGCATCACTTTTGCCGCCCACTTCAACGACCCATAACAAACAACCTTAGATCATTCACATCCATTCATCTATCTCCAAATCCAAAATTACACTAATAATAATTATATTTTCTCTGGGTTAGAGATGTGTTGTGGGATGTGCTTAGACGTGCCGGGATCTCAGCCAAGAAAGAGGCACCTGTTAACTTTTTGACTGATCCGCGTGAAGGAAGATCTACACTGCGTCCTGCGGATGTTCTTGTGTTTGGCTGGGCAGGGGGTAAGCATGCGTGTGTTGACCTCACTGGGGTGTCCCCGTTGGTGGGGCTGAGAGACAGTGGCTTCGTACCGGGACAGGCGGTTTTGAGAGCGGAGTCTAGGAAGGTTGCTAAGCATGAGACATCGTGTTTGGAGAATCAACACGTGTTCATTCCATTTGCCTTCGAAACTTTTGGATCCCTAGCTCCCGAGGCGGTTCGCTTCTTGGAGCGGGTGCAGAAGGTGGTCCACAGTGACTCGCAGAGCCCGAGGAACCAAGGATTTATATTTAGTAGAACAGACTTTGCGATTCAAAAGGGGATAGCGGCGCAGCTTTACCCATTATCCAGATTTAGTTCGGTTTGTGTTATATATAAAAGTTAGATGTGAAAAAAAAATAAAAATTAAATACTCTTTTTATATCTTGATCGTTATCATTTCTCTTTCTTTCACGCACAACAATTTTCAAAATGTATCAGATTAAAGTTATAACACATAAACAATAACGTTACAAATATACATAAAAGTTTTACATAAACTTCACTCACATTTTTTAACAGATTAAATGTGAACTCTTTTTAATAGAATAAAATTAAAGTTTCTCTCTTATGGATTATACTATTTACAACACCCAACAAGCTTTTTCTTCCATTCTCTCTCCACCAAATCCAAAAAGCATTGTCCAAAGCAAAACCCTAACAATCCTTCTTCTGTCATATATAGAACTCATCATCATTCTCTCATTCTCATTAATCATTCCTTCTTCTACACAATTATTATTATTATTATTATGGAAAAGATGTGTGGTTTCACTGATTACACTATTTCACCGGAAACTGACATGACGTTTGATCAGAATATAAATAATAACTTTGATGAAGATGATCATCATCATGCTGATGCTATTGATGATGATATGATCAAAGCGAAGATCGTTTCGCATCCGTTGTATCCGCAGTTGCTCGATGCGTTTATCGATTGTCGAAAGGTTATTGATAATAAACCTAATTGTTATCCACTTTTTGTTTATTTGTTTATCGTCGTGAGCTTATCGTCACAGTCAACGAACTTTTTATCATCAAACTAGTTTTGAAATTGATTCATATGAATCGGTGACTGTGATGGTAAGCTCAAGACGATATCTAGTGAAACTAAAAGCAAACTAGTTGAGCTCGGATTTATAAAAAGGTTGAAATTTCAAATAAAGCTCGTATAGTTATTGAGTTCTAGCTCGAACCTTATATGAGAAGCTCGTTCACACTGTACATGAGCCAAGCTTTGGCTTTTTTAAGGGACTACACAAAATGTTTTTCTCAAAATATATAATAATAAAAACTAGCCATGCTCGATACTAGTCTAACTCATGCTTATTTGGGCTCTATTTTAAGGTTTTTCTTTATGGTCATGCGCTTACAGTCATAGTAATCAATTTTCCATATATAGACTGTTTTGATTGTAAGCGCATGACAATAGTTGTGTAACAGAATATACAACTTATTCTTACTGTAACTAACTAACTAACTAACTAACTAACTAACTAATCATCAATATGAACAACTTGTATATTCTGTTATACAGTTAGGCGCGCCACCGGAAATAACATATTTGTTGGAGGAAATCCGTCAAGAAAATGGCGTTTCGCATGCAAACGGTGTTGTTTCCACTTGCTTAGGAGCGGATCCTGAGCTTGATGAGTTTATGGTTCTTGTTTGTATAATTTTCGATTTTTTATATCTATGATCATGTTTAGCTAGTTGAATATTATTTATGTATTAGACGAACAAATTTTATATGTTGTATTTGATTGTGTAGGAGATGTATAGTCAAGTGTTAATGAAATATAAGTCTGATCTGGCAAGGCCTTTTGATGAAGCTACTGTTTTCCTCAATAATATTGAAGCACAACTTAGCAATTTATGTATAGGTATGATATCTAACTCCTTTTAGACTTTATTATTATTATTATTATTGAAAAACTGTGTGCTATATATCTATTTATCTCTATGAAATTATAACTTAACCTCAATTTTATGTGCTATGTTTATTATTATATGTAAGTTTACTGTTTAAGTGTTAGTAACTAATGGTTGAACCGCCTATAGGCGGTTCATTTGTTCAACTGATCGGACCGTTATTCGTATTAGTATATTTAAATTTATCATTAATATTTATCAAAATGGTGTCGGATTTATAAAACACATTTAGGGGTATTTGTTATATAAAATTGACCGATCTTAAAGTTTTGGAGTATACGATGTATAAAATTTCACTTCGTCAAAAAAGTTAAGGGATATCCCGATTACCCTTGGCCCGCACATAGATCCGTTACTGGGTGTGTCCATGATCTCTTTTATATCTATGATTTATTTATGCACAAAGTAAAGTTGGTCGTTCCAAAAAAATTTATATAAAACCAAAATTATAGAGATAAATAACCGACTTATCTAAACTAAAACTATGAATGTATATAAAACAATTACGTTTAAATTATAAACGTTGATGTCACTTTCTTGTTTAATCTTTAACTTTTGACGTAAACTACTCTAACCATTTAAGTACAAAGTACCAAAAAAAGAGAAATGGACAAACATGAACAAAACCCAATCAGATATACGTGTTTGTGGGTTCTACCCGAAACCATTTAGAATCAATTTAAAGCCGTAAATTTCGTGTAAATATGTTTTCTTATAAATTCACACTACTAGCTAATTGAAAGTTGTGTGTTAAATGTGTTTGTTTGTAGTTAAGTTGGCACCCTCTTGATCATGTGGTCTTGCTTGTGAATAAATCATAAGAAAACATTCCAAAAGAAGTTCTTGTTAAGGTTTTATACTTAGTTTCCTGTTGATGTTATTTGTAGTAATTATAGTAAAGTAAATTAAACCAAGTAAATGAGTGGATCTCTCAAACTTAAATCTATCCTATCCCTTTTTTAATTAATTTTGACAGAAATATTCTTCTGTTTGTCTCATGATCTTTAACTTTATAAGCAGCTAGCCTTCAATGCTGGAAGCCATTATATAATAAGTAAAGTGATCCAGTTTTGTGACAAAAGAATTGTTTTGGACACTTAAAAGAGTTTGAGAACTATTATTATATGTCCCCAAAGTACAAGTTAACTTTTGGTGATGTTAAGATTGTTCTTTATCCTAAGATAAAGGTATTTCTGTCATATTTCAATCTTTCGTTTTTTCTTAGCAAACAACATAAAATAATTATTCATTGAATACTCATAAGTTAACCAACACAAAACAATGGTACGATAATGATCTATTTCATTTTCTTATCATTCGATCTATTATCTCATGGTTTTTATTTTCTTCCTTCACATCGTGTATATATCAGTGATTAACCTCAAACTAAATTATACGTATCTTTAAAATACAATAATCCATAGTTTTTTAATTTGTTGAACAACCGTTGTCAAAATAAACATCCAAAACCAACTAATCGGGCAACACCAAATAAGTCTATCGATAAAAATTTAGCCATTGTTTCTAGATGTCAGTTAAAGCCAAGCCTCGCTCTGAACCATATTATTTTGTTTAACTGATTTCATGGACCATATTGTATTTTTAGTCGACACTTTACAAATCAATGTCTATATATTTTGATAAAATAATTCGACCCAACTTGTTATCTTATGTTTTTGTTATTATTATTTCCTAAGGCTATGTGTAGTGGGCGACATTTTGGGGGCGACAAAGGCGACGAGGGGCAACACCGCCCCCCGAGGTGATAAAATGGACGACACGGGGGGAGGGCGGCAAGAATTTGTCGCCTGTGTGTTTTTGATTTAATAATAAAAATTATATTAAGTATGTGTGTGTAATATATATATAAGCTACCACATCATTACAAACTTAAATCAAAAATCTCTCATTTGCTAACTGGGTCACATAACACAAATCGTCCCATTTAATAGCCGTTCCACTACATATAGCCTAACTAATAAATTCTATATTTGTAACCCTACATAGTATATGCATAAGTTGTGTGTTCCAAAATTTGTTCACATGGACTCCCGTATGTTTCGCTGCCTGCTTTTATAAAAGAATACTAGGTAGCCTCACACAGGCACCACCTATTTGGTGGTGGTGGGGTGGGTTTACCAGTCAATTCAATCCCGGAATATTCCTCAGGTGACCGACGTCTCCTTATGTGGGGCCTACTTGTGTGCTATTCTACTTTTGCATAATTGCATGCAAGTATTTTTTTTTAACGACCAACTAAGTAACGAGTACGCGGCCCTCACTGGCTAAAGATAGCCCGAGCCGGCCACTAGTCCGGACGGACGGAGCCCCTAGCGGTCCACCTATTGAGAGATTCACCGGATAAAACCCGACCCCACGCCCGCCAAATAGCACGACAGCGAGGAGCCAGTAAAACCGGGTGAGATCAAGACTCGAACCCTGGCAAGAGTTCACATTCTTCGGCTCTACCCATGAATTATCCAGGAATAGGTCTTTCACAACAAGCTCTACCTATACAGTAACGGTATTTAATTATGAAGGTTGGCTGGGTAGCTGACCCTGTTAGTCCGTTCTTGCAAGAGGGGTCTATGTTAACTAAGATTTCCTCCGCTTAATGGATAACCATTTGCTACCAATGGAGAATTGCTTCTCATTTTGAATTGAGGTGAGTGGATTTACACCAACTGAAACCATAAATTTCATACACAATAAAAGGGATATCATCCATTTTTAGATCCATCTTTGTCAAGTCCTTCTCATAGTCTACTCAGTGGGACTTTGTATTTTATATCAAGTGATATGTATTTGTCAAATCTGCCTGGGAGAAGCAAATACAACGGGTATACTAATCAATAAGATTGATGAAGTAGCAATTAATGCAAAAACAACCAATTGGAAAGCAAGAGTCATGCTTTTAATCCTTCAAGCTACCAACAAACGAACTATACCATTTGATCCCTATATCAGCCAAAAATTGTACTAAAATACATCATAAAGGGATTTTACCACGAATCCATTGATTCTAATTGATTCTATATGATTTATTATATTACTACCCCTTTACCACTTTATTCTGGAGTCGGGGGAGAGTCAGGGTCATCCCTCATATCTCCCATATAAATTGGTGATAGTGAGGTTTTAAACTCCTACCTCTCACTTGTAAAGTGAATACTCTACCATTAAGCCACAATTAATTTATGTAATTGCATGCAAGTATTAATTCCACGGTGCATCATGTCTATATCTATTTAGGGGGTGTTTGGTACAGAGAATGGAATTGTAGAGAAATGGAATAGAGAAATGGAATTGCAGAGAAAGGGAATTGGTCTGGAGAATGAGAATTGACTGTTCTGTTTGGTAGTACAGAGATTTCAGTAGAGAAATATAGCTGAGAATCATTTCTCTTGTTTGGTACATAGAAAATAAACAGAGAATTATATCAACTTTATCATTAGCACAAGTTTTTTTTTCATAACAAATATTTATTAAAAAATAAAAAACATATAAAAAGATGCATAAATTCCAACCAAAATATGCATTGATCAAACCAATTCACATACAAAACATAGTTTTTAAGCAAAAAACATCAACCATAGTTAAAACCAATTCACATACAAAACATACTTCAACCATACACAACTATCCCATTGAACCATCGGTATACAACTCGACCATCTCAATTTTCTCTTCTATTGTCAACGCAAGAAAAGAACGTCCTAGATTCACATCTTTACCAATCAAATGAGCTGCTTTGAACCGTTTTTATCATAACTCACAATATCAGTTGTTACACAATGAATTTCAAGTAAACACCAGAAGAGTTTATAACCCATGCTAATGCTTTTTTTGCATGCTAAAAGAGTCCATATCGACCAAAGGATTTCCTCTCCTGTACTACTTGGATTTCATTGGCTATCTTCTTATTTTTTCACTTTCATGCCAACCTGTGCAAAAAAGTCTTTTGTGAGATATGTTTCATTTGAATCAAAGCTAACTCAAAGTCTCAAACCCATTTAGATCCCTATATTTGGTGTAACGTTTATGTCAATGTTAAAACTTATATAACACATCACTGACTATTTTTAGGCTACCACACTATCATTTGACCAATTCAATCTCAAAGTTGACATTTTACTTCAACTCAACTTTTTAAGAGAAATACCAAATATGCCCTTAACAATATGCAATTTATATTTGTAAGTTTCTGTGGATCTGACCCAATTTCAAATAACGTCTAGCAGTCTAAACCTCATTTGAATTACAAACGTAATCTATTTCAATTTAACTCTAGTACAGGTATGCATGTGACTTTTGATTGACCATTATAAAAGAGCAATTGTGCTGAAAGAAAGATAAATCAAGTCACATAAACATGGATGATAGCATCATTTTCAACCAAGAAAAAAATGCAACATATCAGGCAATAATCTAAGCTTATAAGTCCACAAATATGTGAATTTCAAAATCTAAATATTTGAGTGTCATGTTCTACTTACGTTCTGTACAACTGAAGAGGTACACTTTCTTCCCATGTAATACCCCGCCCTCTTCGAATGCCTCCTGCACGGTTTGATGAAGAGATAAAAAGTTGCTTAGTTATGTGACATTTATTAGATAAATAAAACATTAAAAAATAATCAATTCTTTTTGGATGTTAAACAAACGCTACAGTATTACTCACCTCTAGATTTGAGAAATTCCAATTGTATTCAGAAAGTAAGTCGAGTTGGTCCCACTGTCAAGAAAATGTAAAATTCAATAAGTAGCCTACACAAAAAAAAAAGAACAATATAAAAAATGAACATTAATGATCACACACACCTCTGTCCCAACAGGAAAGATCTGCTTCCATAAATCCTCCTGCAAAAACAAGTAAAAAAATAAAACCATTGAAAGAAAAGAAGGTATAATCTTAGTCATGACTAGTGAGAAAGTAAAAACAAGCATCATGTTCAAGTGTTTCAAAAAGATAACTAAATTCAACAATAAAAACAGATTATGACCAGTTAAGCATTAATGAAAAACTATTATGATACATATTTTGATAAGAGAAAATTACACAATTCATTATAAATCAAGCACAACCTCTAAAACTATAGCATTATAGAAGCATCTGCATATAAATCCGTAACAGGGCCCATACAAGTTTTAACCTCAAGATTCTGAAGATTGAGTTTAACATGCACATCAATTTGCAAAAGAATATACATGTCTAACTAATGATTCAACCTTGATGCACGCTAACAATTAACCCAAGTTACACAAGAATTGCTAACCATGTCTCCTGTATCTCATTATTAGTATTTATCTAATCTCCTACCTGCAATGGTGTAGCAGAATAGAAAAGTACCAATAAGTTAATTCAACTAACCACCAGCTCAGTATCAATCCATCCAACAATTGTTCAACATTTGTTTTCCTCAAATTAACTATACTTACTTTTAACTCCATGTGCTATTTTAACCCTAGATTATTATACAACCAATTAACCGCAGATTCAGCTCAGCATCAATCAACCAAACAATTGTTCAACATATGTGTTGTTCAAATTAACTATTTACCTTTCAATTTCATATGCTACTTTCAACCCTAACTTATTATACGTTCAATTAACCACGAATTCAGCTTAATATCAATGAATCAAACAATTGTTGAACATATGAAATAACTGTTTTAGCTTTCAATTCCAAATGCTACTTTTAACCCTAACTTATCATACAATCAATTAACCACAGATTCAGCTGCGTATCAATTAATCAAAATATGTGTTGTTCAAATTAACCTCCATATGCTACATTCAACCCTAGCTCAATTAACCACAAATTCAATCAATCGAAAACTGAAACAAACAGCAACGTTTTCAGCAAACAATGAAGACGTATCCTTACCAATTCACGCTGGTCATCGAAGAACTCAGGCTCCGCTTCAGCTTTGGAAGCCCTAGCACGCTTCGTTTTAGGCGCAGGATTCTCAACCTCCTTATTCTCTTCCGGTTGAGTAACGGCCGCGGTGGAGGTGGAGGTGGAGGCTTCATCCTTGCGGCTTGCGGCGGCCTTACGCTTGCAGAAGAAAGATGAACACATGGGAGAAATGAAAGGAAAAGGAGGAAAATGGGAGAAATGAACGTCGAGAAATCCAATTCTCCGCTTTTATTAGAGAAACAAAATCAGAGAAATGGAAATGGTTTATTTCCATTTCTCACCTCTTTCTTTCATAAACAAACAAGAGAATTCTTTCCAATTCCATTTCTCACCCCTCAATTCCCTCTACCATATTATTATACATAATAATGTATAATAATTGCATAATACTTTTGCATAATTGCATGCAAGTATTAATTCCACAGCTATGCGTAATAGGCGCCAGTTTGGGCGATTTTTGGGCTAGAAGGGGCGCGAACGCCCCCCGGCGATATGTGGGTGATATGGGGCGGGTTCTTTTGTCGCCAGATCTTCCTTTCTTTTTATTATTATTATATTCTAATGTGTGTGGGTGATATATATACATATATATATATTATATTACTATTGTAGCCCATATATATATATATTATATTAATATTGTAGCCCTTACACCATTACACCCTAAAAACAAATTCTCATCTCTTGCTGACTGGGCGCCACACGACGCAAAACGCCCCAATTTGTAGCCCCTCCACTACGCATAGCCTTAGTGTTCTACATTTACATATTACGACTTAGGTAAAATCAAATAATATTTTTCCATTAATTACTTTTTCTTAGAAGGGTTATTGATTCTAATATACTTCGATTAACCATCTATATCAACACGTTTAAATAAACTAAATGATTGAGGAAAGTTAATGTACAAACTAAAAACACATGCTAACTGTACGAATCAAATAGTGTAATTATATATGCAAGAAGTGTAATAGTGTAATTACACTATGATGTAATTACACTACACTATAATTACACCATTATATATATATAATTACACTACTTATTCACACACTTAAAACGTCATTTTTTTTATCGAAACACAAATAACACACCGCACCTACTTTATTATATAATGTTTGTGTTATGTAAATGAAGAAAAATTAAATAAAAACGCCTATAATATTTACCAAACGGATATCGAAAGACAGTGATGTTATATACTTTTTAGTTAAACCGTATCGCATTATTATAAACATGCATGGATAAGTAAAAGTTGTAAATTTTGTCTGATAGGGAAGTAGGAAACAGAGAAATATGGAAGATAAAGAATTAAAGATAGTGTTGGGCTAACAGTTTGATTTGATGGTGGGGTATACACCCACACTTCCGTCAATCACCCAGTCTTACATGTTATGTTACTGGCATTGATACGACTTAACACGCAGTTGTCGAATACTACATTTGCCTATCTTATAATATTCTTTCTACCCAATTTACCTAGGGTCTTACCAGCGACACCCACCCCATATACACCTTGTATAGCTTTATATGGGGATTCAATATGTCTCATATATTTCTATACGGAGGCGTATATGGGACCCTATACAGGGCGTATAAAGGGTTTTTTTAGAAAAAAAAGGGTGGGCGTCCCTATAAAACCCCTTTATCTATCATCTTGTAAGACCAAGCGTAACGGTAACGTTGTGTAAGACGTTTTAACTCAAAACGCTGGGGAATACTGTTTCACCCAGTGTTTTGAGCTTCAAAAAAACTTCCAACGTTATGGATAAAACGCTTGATGAAGTTGATGGTGAGTCTAATGAGTGAAACCAACCAATAGAGATGGGAGGTGGGGACATTTTGACGTTTTGGGGCATTTCCCACTACGCTTGGTCTAACTAAGGTAGTCCAATCCGCTTATTGCCCGTTTGAAAAATGCATGAAAAGTAATCTTTTGACATTGGCTCAGTTTGTAAATGAGCCAATTGAACCGAACCGAACTAAGTGTACATTTGCTCATTGTTTGGCTTATTGTTTAAAAATTACTAATTTATTTACAGATATGTTGTTTACAACTTCAAATTTGTTTCTTATTGAAAATTTAAAGTGAAGAAGAAATAAGCAACGCTTAATGTACAATCGAAAAACGTTCGGTTCAATTTTGACTCGATTTGTCAATGAGCCATTTGGTTTAGTTTGTAAATGAACCAAACAACGTGCAAGCTCTCGCTTGATTCAGCTCGGCTTATGAACAACCCCCTTGTAACATATATTATATCCCAAGTGTTTGTATAATTGGTGTACGTATAAATGAATTCCAGGACACATGTGATTTTAGTGCATATATTTGATCCTTTATTATTATTGTTAATATAATTATAACTGTTTTACTTTTAATATGTTAATGTATTCTTTTCATAATTGCTCTACTTAATATATATATATATATATATATATATATATATATATATATATGGTCTATTTAACAATGATGTCATTTTAGGAGAAAGTCTGTCATCAAAGAAAAATAATTGATTTGGTGATAGAAGTTAGCTATGAGACTTGTACAACGAACCCTATTCATAGCAAATCCGTAGCAAAATGGCTGTTTACTACGGAATTGACCGTAGCAAATACATATTTTTGTAGTAGTGGTGTTTGTTTGGAAATTGTTTATTTGGTTAATAAAACAATGTAGTGTCAATGGGTACTGTTTGGGAATTGAGATCACTTGTTTATTTGTTACAACTTTTATAACGAGCCTATATCGAGTAGCTCATGATCATCTCAGCTCATTACACCCTAAGACTTATCACTTATGTCACTTTTCGTATTGTATGTCATATCTTTATCCAACTTAATTATGTTGTAGATGACGGAATAGTATCATCCGAAGAAGAATTTAGCGGAGGAGAGACCGAAAACGAAAACACACAAGTGAGTAGAGAAGAACAGGAACTAAAGGATACATTGTTAAGGAGATTTGGAGGTCGTATAAGTTCACTAATACGTGAGTTTTCAAAGAAGAAGAAAAAAGGGAAGCTACCAAATGAAGCAAGACAAACTTTGCTTGAATGGTGGGATTCCCATTACCAATGGCCCTACCCTACGGTACCTAATATTATCCCAAATTTAACTTTGAGTAAAAGCTTTTTTTACCATGCTTATTAAGTTTCATCCAATATGTTAGGAACCAATTTATACCTTATTATTTTTACTACGACAGATTTTATAAGAAATTTGTTGGAAAATCCACTTTCTAATAATTTTTTAACAAAAAAGTTACGTGGGAAAAACACATGCTTGAAAATCGTTTGAAATATGCTTGAATTACTTGTCGTAGGAAATTTTCGTAGGACCATGACCCATTTTCTAGTAGTGAATCATAGGGATGTAAATTTCAAGTATTACACGAATCTAAGGCTATCCGTAGTGGGGCGAATTTGAGGGGCTAGGGGGGGGGGGGCGAGAAATATTTGTCGCCCTTTCATCGTTTTCTTTTATTATTATTATTAGATTCAAATGTGTGATATATATATATATATATATATATATATATATATATATATATATATATATATATATATATATATATATATATATATATATATATATATATATGGGGGGCTACAACACCACTACACCCTTAAACAAAACCCCATTCTTTGCTGACTGGACGTCACATGGCACAAACGCCCAATTTTGTAGCCCCTTCACTACATATAGCATACCAAGAAGTCGAATTCTGGTCCAACCTGCAAACATGCGCTTAGCTAGACTGGTCATTATCAGTTTAATCGCGGGTAACCCATTCAGTCAATTTATTTTTATAAAATAGGTTTTTTATGTCATAAATTAAACTAATTATATTTTCAATGATAAAATTTAGAAGATAAAAAAGCGAGCATGATGTTTGTTTCATAAGATAAATGTAATTATATTATACACAACTTTTTGTTCTAAATTTATAATTTTATAATACTGATATGCAAGAACACAATAAAACTTTGGGTTCATGTCGGGTTCAGCTCATTTAATAGATCCGGTGAAAATTTTATAAGTTATTTTATTGGAATCTAGGCTTAATACACCACCGCGGTTTTTACACCAGCTAACTAGTGATTCAATGCATTGTAAACGGCCATTTACCATTTTGTAAAAGACCGTTTACAGTCAATTAGTGTTGTACCATTTCTATCTACTCATTGTTTTTATTAAATTAAATTGATAAATTTACAGTTTGTAGCAACACTAGCATATATGATATATGTAACATTAAATCAATATTATTAAGAATAATGTTTTAGAAATGAATGATATTGCAGGAAGCTGATAAAATATCATTAGCAGAATCAACTGGACTAGATCAGAAACAAATTAATAACTGGTTTATAAATCAAAGGAAGAGGCACTGGAAGCCATCTGAAAACATGCAGCTAGCAATGATGGGTGGTTTTTCAGCACAGGATTATTATGATGACTGAACTAAAAAATCACATGATATATATAATATATCATCTATGCATGTATATTAAAGAAATTATAATTCAATACTAACACTTTGGGTTCGCTAACACTTGATCATCGATTATTTTGCTGAAATAAGAACGGATGAATGCGTATAAATATCTTTGAACAGATTATTCTTCTATGGACAGATCATCTTGTTTATAATAAATAGTTACATATTGGTGAGTTAAAAACACAAAATAACCGAATCATAGTTGAACGAACACAAAAATTCGATACGGTATTGAACCAACGGAGAAACTGATGGATCATTATGGGATTTTTATGGTTTGCTTATGGTGATGTGTAAAATTAACTGAATTAACAACAAAAAGTTTTTTTTATAAAGAAGAGTCAAGTGTCAATTTTATACATGAGATTCGGCTAACTACTCAACTTCGGTACAATCTTTTAATTTTTTGCAACTGAACATCTGACGTTTTTAAAGAATCATGTCATTTTCACACATTTCGCTAATTTTGTCTATTTTGGCCTTAGAGTAGGGTAAACCATCCAAATTGTTTTTTTTTTAAATTTCAAACTGCTTTTAACATTGAATTAAATGTCATTTTCATACCTGAGTTTTGGCCAATTACGCAACTTTAGTACATTATTTATTTATTATTTATTTATTTTTGCAATTGAAAACTTGCCTTTTTGGGCTCTGTTTGTTTCTTTTAAACCCCGTTTGTGCCTTTTAGGCCCGTTTGTGCCTTTTGGGCACCGTGTGTGCCTTTTTGGCTTGTTTGTGTCTTTTGGGCACCGTTTGTGCTTTTTAGGCCCGTTTGTGCCTTTTGGGCTCTGTTTGTGCCCTTAGGGATCTTTTGTGCCTTTTAAGCTTCGTTTGTGCCTTTTGGGCTTGTTTGTGCCTTTTATGCTCTATTTGTGTCTTTTAAGCTCATTTGTGCCTTTTGGGCTCGGTTTGTGTCTTTTAGGCCCGTTTATGCCTTTTGGGCTCTATTTGTGCATCTTGGGATTCTTTGTGCATTTTAAGCTTTGTTTGTGTCTTTTGGGCTTATTTGTGCCTTTTGGGCTCCATTTGTGCCTTTTGGGCTCTGTTTGTTTCTTTTAAATTCCGTTTGTGCCTTTTGGGCACCGTGTGTGCCTTTTAGGCCTGTTTGTGTCTTTTGAGCACCGTTTGTGCTTTTTTAGGCTCGTTTGTGCCTTTTGGGCACTGTTTTTGCCTTTTGGGATCTTTTGTGCCTTTTAAGCTTCGTTTGTGCCTTTTGGGCTTGTTTGTGCCTTTTAAGCTCATTTGTGCCTTTTGGGCTCGGTTTGTGCCTTTTGGGCACCGTTTGTGCCTTTTAGGCCCATTTATGCCTTTTGGGCTTTATTTGTGCATTTTGGGATTCTTTGTGCCTTTTAAGCTTTGTTTGTCTTTTGGGCTCAATTTGTGCATTTTGGGCTCTGTTTGTATCTTTTAAACTTCGTTTGTGCCCTTTGGGCACCGTTGTGCCTTTTAGACCTGTTTGTGCTTTTTGGGCACCGTTTGTGCCTTTTAGGCACCGTTTGTGCCTTTTAAGCCAGTTTGTGCATTTTGGGCTCTGTTTGTGTCTTTTAAGCTTCGTTTGTGCCTTTTGGGCTTGTTTGTGCCTTTTATGCTCTATTTGTACCTTTTAAGCTCATTTGTGCGCTTTGGGCTCGGTTTGTGCCTTTTAGGCCCGTTTATGCCTTTTGGGCTCTATTTGTGCATTTTGGGATTCTTTGTGCCTTTTAAGCTTTGTTTGTGCCTTTTGGGCTCATTTGTGCCTTTTGGGCACCGTTTGTGCCTTTTAGACCGGTTTGTGCTTTTTGGGTACCGTGTGTGCCTTTTGGGCACCGTTTGTGCCTTTTGGGCTCTGTTTGTGCCTTTTGGGATCTTTTGTGCCTTTTAAGCTTCGTTTATGCCTTTTGGGCTTATTTGTGTCTTTTATGTTCTATTTGTGCTTTTTAAGCCCATTTGTGCCTTTTGGGCTCGGTTTGTGCCTTTTGGGCTCGGTTTGTGCCTTTTGGGATTCTTTGTGCCTTTTAAGCTTCGTTTGTGCCTTTTGGGCTTGTTTGTGCCTTTTAAGCTCATATGCGCATTTTGGGCTCTGTTTGTGCCTTTTAAGCTTCATTGCCTATTCATCAAAATAAATAGAAAAAATAAATAGATGTATACAACATCCTTATATGATCATATATCCACCACATCTATTAAATCATTTTCTCAACAAAAAGAACCGGTCGCGAGCAACACAAAATCATTACACTCATTAGAGTTATACAAGACGGCAGACATAAAATGTATCCACAGGTGTTATACTTTTTCAATCTTCATGTGTCTATCAAAGGGAACTTTTTACCAGATTGAGTTGGTTCACCACAAAATTGAAGTTAGTCCACTATCTTGGTATCCCTAATTAAGGTAAAGAGTCGAGACTCGAGTAACAATCAAACGATTAATCTAGTGACGATAACTTAAACAAAAACATATGCCCCCCCCCTCCCCCAAAAAAAAAACATGCTTTGTAAAAATTGATATCTTAGAAACAGAATCATAAACCCTTGTTTCAAAACAAAAGGGAAAAAAACACGCGAAAACCATACTCAATATGGAGATGGAAAACTAGTCATGACTCTTAGTACAAGTCATATGAATGAATCATACACTCAAACATTATAATTGTCCTATCCCCATCTTCACTAAGAACTCTTTCGTGCACCGATAATGATTTTAACACTCTCATTATAGTACATTCTTGTAAAATAAATTTTGGAGGGAGTGACATACCATAACTAAGTTTGAGGTCCCTACATTCTTCTCTCCACAATTGTCACTCAAGCCCCACTTTCTTGCAAACAATCAAAATCCATTAAGAATCAATCTTTCAACAAATCATAAACCATACAAAATCTATCGTCTTTACTCCGTTTTCTTTGCTAGTCGTGTTTTTTCGTCTTTTATATTATTTGTGATGCCTTTCAAAAATAAATAAATAAACGCATACAAAATAATGAAAATCGCAAGTATCATTTCACATTCCAAATCTTATAATTAAGATCGCATCCTAAGTCTTCAAAAACATTTAGGGTAATCGATTTTTATAATCATATACGTGATAAATGAACCCTAATTCATAAATAGAATATATATTTATTTTAAAAGATGAAATGAAATAGGAAAATGAATATCCAATCTCAACCCGATACAATATAAGATCTTAAGATATTTTTGTATCAAGATAAATTTTATAAAAATTATATGTTTTAAGTGGTATCAATGTTTTAGATAAGGATTTATTTTTTTGAATTTTGATGATTATATCTATGTTTCTACCATGAAATGAAATTGTGTGTGTTTGTATAAAAAAAAATTGATGATCAATTAAATCCCATAGCCAGACAAAAAAGAAGTTTTAAGTAAAAGAGAAAATGACTGTTTGCGTCCCTGTGGTTTCAAGGCGGAGGCACAATGAGTCCTCAAAAGAAAATTTGAAATGGTTGAGTCCCTGTGGTTTCAAAAATGAACAATTTGAGTCCTTAACAGATCTGAAATTACAAACATGCTCAGTTTTAGTCCCTCTTTAAAAATTACCTCCAAATTACATAATTAACCTCCAAACTATAATCAATCAAGCCATAATCAACTAACCAAATCATAATCAACCAAAAACAAATGAATCAAACTTTTTTTTAACAAAATAAAAAAAAAGTTAAAAAAAAACGAACTAAACTATTTTTTTAACAAAAATAGACAACCCAGACTTTTTTAACAGAAATACGAACCGAACTATTTTTTAACATAATTACGAACCGAACTACATTTTAATAAAAATAAACAAACCAGACTACTTTTTAAAAAAAATAAACGATCGAAGTACCTTTTTAGCGAAAATAAACGAACAATTTTTTTACTAAACTAAACGAACATGTTTGGTTCGTTAGTTTTTGTTAGAAAGATAGTTTGATTCGTTTATTTTTGTTAGAAAAACAAGTTTGGGTCACTTATTTTTGTTAAAAAAGAAGTTTGATTCGTTTATTTTTGTTAAACGAAATTAACTAGTTGCTAAAAAAATGTTTCGGTTCGTTTAGTTTGCTTAAAAAGTTAGTTTGGTCCGTTTATTTTTATTAAAAAGTAGTTCGGTTCGTTAATTTTTGTTGAAAATGTGGTTCGGTTTGTTTATTTTTGTTAAAAAAAACTGGTCAAGTTTATTTATTTTTGTTAAAAGGCGAAAGGGACTTAAAATGACCAATTATGAAAGTTTAAGGACTCAGAGTGACAATGTATATATATATATATAAATGAATTGTCGAATCTACCCTTGAAGCTAACATAGTTAAGTAACAACAGGGACTCAAATAGTTCATTTTTGAAACCACAGGGATTCAACCAGTTCGAATTTTCTTTTGGGGACTTATTGTGCCTCCTCCTTAAAACCACAGGGACGCAAACAGTAATTTTCTCAAAGTAAAAAGAAGACAAAATTTTTAAATTTGAATAACCAATATATATAATATTATAAAAAAGTAAATTTGTAAAACAGTCGAAATTCAAACTACTTCTTTTACTAATTTAATAAATCACCATAAATTGATATAAGTTTTGTACCATTTTTGAAGATTTTAAAATCATTTAATCAACAAAAGTTCACAAAATCTTGGAACATAATTAATGATTTCTACATGATGGTTCTTTGAACATTGACTGTATACACATCAAGTACATCTTGATTTTATTTATTTTACCATTTTAATTATATTTTTTACCTTAAATTTGCACAAAAATTAATTATATGAGTCAACAAAGTATATCCGTTTTTAATGACTTGTTTGTTAATTTAGTAGCAGTCTTACTTTATCGATTTCAAGCAACATATTCTCATTGCACTATAAATAAACCATCATATTATCGATGCTAACACTCTCACAAATACTCATCAATTTCATCTAAAGAATGGGTGGTGCCGATCAAGTTTCTGGAACCCGAACGGTGGCTAACGGCGGCGGCACGGAGGAGAATCACAGTGGTGTTGCCACTAACATGCCAATTGATGCTATCATTAACCTAGACCAGTGTGTTCTTTTTTATACATGTTTAATATTTTGTTATTTTTTTTTATTGTAAGGGATATATATAACCAACATGCTCATTTGATTGAACAATATTGACAAAATGTCGATATGACTCGAGCCAATTTTAAAATGTCCACCCTAAAACTCATCGGCTCGATACATTTTTAATCATTACTTGATAGGATATTTAGACTTGAGCATGTTTGGGATTGAGTTTGAAAAGTGCTTATTGGTTTTTTCAAAAAGCCATTTTGAAAGTCAGGATTTACGGCTTTTGAAAAACTGTTTTTAACACTTTCAAAAAACTAAAATAAAAAAAAAATTGTGATTGCCAAACACATTTTAACTTATTGACATTTTGAAAACACGAATAAGCCAATAAGCATTTTTCAAACTCAATCCCAAACATGCTAGTAATATCCCACATTCTCACACTGGTTGGGAAGAGAAAAAAAAACCTACGTTATAAGAATATGGATACATTCCCTATCATGACGTGTTTTAATTCCATGAGGCGATGACGGTCCGTCTTAGCAGAGTGGGCAATATTATGGTGTGGTTAAGCTGGCCCGTTTCAAATGGTATCGGATCCAGGGCCAAACCGGCAGTGGCGGATCCAGAATTTTTTTCCAGTGGGTTCATTGTTCGGGTTGGTTTGACGGTTCGGATCGTTTTGACGGTTTGGGCCGGTTAATGTTTATCCCTACTATTGGTTCTCACGGATTAGCCAACGGGTTAGGATCAGAACCTAATAACTTATTTAACAAAAACATAATAACTATCCAATTCTAATGGGTTAGGTTTAACATGTTCTAACAGATTAGGAAATATTTTGTTCTAACTACATATTATCGATTAATAAAAATTGTTACTTTGTTAGTAATGTTTAACAAAAATTTTATTACAAATAATTGTAATATGTATGTAGATTACATATTGTATACCTGCACATTGGTTCATTTTCACTAAATAACTTACATAATTATAATAGGGTTGTTCCATATATTTGATATATAAAGAGGGTTGGGAAAAGAAAAAAAAGAAAGCAATGCACTGAAAGCAAGAATCGAACGTGGGTACTTATATTAGGAAGCATGTTGTTTACCACTAGAGTTCCACTTTATGTATGTGTTCTCACTCGTAAAGTATATGTGGGTTCACTCTCATGTTTTATATATGCTATTTATATAGAATTTGAAACTTGGTGGGTTCCCGTGAACCCGATCTCACCTACGTAGATCCGCCCCTGCAAACCGGCGGTGCCAGGTTTCGTAAGGATGATGGACCCCTTAAAGGGTGGATTTTAATATCCCACATCGGTTGGTGAGACGAACAAAACTCTCTTTATAAGGAGATGAGTATCTTCCCTATTGTGACGCGTTCTAAACCATTGAGGGGATGGTGGTTCGTCCCGAAAAAGCGGACAATATCATGGTGGGTTATGTTGGGCCATTACATTAACCAACTAGATTCTATCACGCGTCACAAAATTGTTGGGTCTTTTTTTTTTTAAAGTATTGTCTAAGCCGATGGGATTAGGCGTCAGACGTGATTTACTTTGGCTTCCGACGAGATTTTTCGGACAAATGGTAGATGTTGACTGGTTAAAATCTTGTCTGAGTAATGGCCATAAAGTGATTGAGTCTACGAGTTTTAAGGTGGATATAACAGAAATTGGTTAATCAAATGAATATTTTGTCAACGTTTACCGATCAATTGAACATTTTGGTTTAATGAATTTTTCCCTTAATATTTTGTTACAAATAACTTTTAGTCAAACTTGTTTTTTACTAAAGATGTGAAATTACAGTGGGGATCCAACAATGTACGAATCTTTTTGGAAGAAAATTGGAGACAAATGTACTGTTGAGATGAAAGGATATGAATCTTTGAGTTACTTCTCAAAATCTAAGAGCCTTTGTTGGTTTCTCGAACCAAAGCTTGAGGAAGCGATTAAGAGTCTCCATGGGGCGGTAGGTAACGCGGTAACCGATGGCTACACGATTGTTGTTGGGACCGGTTCGAGCCATCTGGTGCATGCAGTGCTCTATGCGGTCACATCACGTGACCAACCTAACCAGATAATGTTGTTTCGGTTGCTCCTTATTATTCGGTACATCCATTAATATAAATATATATATTTTTTAACGATAAATTTCTTACTTCCTGAGACTTGATTTATATGAATATCTAACTCAAATGTTTTACCTTAAGTTACACTATATACGTATATATATATAATTGATTGTATTAATTACCAAATGTAGGCCTACCAAGAGATTACGGATTTGGTTAAGTTAGGATTATACAAATGGGGAGGTGATGCACGCCAGTTCGATAAAAATGAGCCTTATATCGAACTGGTGACATCACCTAACAACCCTAGTGGTGTGATCCAAGAAGCAGTGGTGAACCGAGAAGGCGGGATCTTGGTGCATGATCTTGCATACTATTGGCCTCAGTATACCCCTATCACTTCTGCCCTAGAACTCGACATCATGTTGTTTACTGCTTCCAAATGCACTGGCCATGCCGGTTCACGAATTGGGTAAGTAATCTTATCATGCATGGTAACACACAAAAGTACATATACTGACTATTAGTTTCTTCAGAAAATTGAAATCAAAAGCCATTGTGGAATTAATGGTTATTTCTTATAGGTAATATAATAAATATTTAGCAAACTTATAATTGCTATACTTGTAGCAATTTACAGAAGACTAATGATATGTCCAATATTAATCTTATAACTTAATTCATGATAATACTTGACACGAATCAATTAATTACCACATATTCTTGCTTTCATATGTTAATGTAATTAAATCCAAAAACGTAATTGCATATTGATTGTTTGTATCACTTTACATAAAGACTAGATTATATTTTTGATATTGTTCATACATACGTTTTTATATTCTATGATAAATGCAGTAAAATACGTAAATTGGTTAAATTGTATATTGATTGTGTGTCATTATATGCTAAATTACGTGTAGTAGCAGCTACTACTACAAAAAAAAAAAACAATGTGCGCAACGATTAAGAAAATCAGAAATCCTATTTACGACGGAATTGAAAACTCTCGTAGTTTATCTTTCTGATCGTAATATTCCATCTCATATTAATTAACGACCGTTAGCCACATAGGTGACCGAATTTTGGCGACCATAAATTATTCATACACTCTTTACTTCTTTAGGGAATACAAAACAACGAATATATATATATATATATATATATATATATATATATATATATATATATATATATATGATGAGTATCATTACAGAATTGTTAAATTATTATTGTGAAGTGGATTATTGATTATGTGTATAATCTTTTTTATAAAAACATCCATGAATTGATAAAATTAAATGATATTCCATCTATCACAATAGTTTTATGATCTTATATTAATGTTTTCAAAACAACAGATGGGCACTTGTGAAAGATAAAGAAGTGGCAAAGAAGATGATTAAGTTAATGGAAGTGGCCACAATTGGGGTATCAAAAGAAGCACAACTAAGGGTTGCAAAGATCTTGCAAGTCATTGCTGATGAATCCAAACATTTTGGATCCCCCGAAGGCGAAAACTTTTTCGAATTTGGGCAGAATTTGATGAAGAAAAGATGGGAGATTTTAAGGGAAACTTTGAAAAACAACCAACTGTTTACTGTGCCAAAATGTCTCTTCAATATGAGGATTAATCTAAGTGTCTCTTCCACTGGTATTTGCTTAAGCTTCTTTTCTTTTCATATCTTTGCTTATGGGTTGATTTTTAAAGTCCGAGTCCTTTGCTTGCTTCGATCTTGTTCATACATTGATCACATGGATTTGATTACGATGGTTTCTCTTGTCTTGATCCGCTTGCGCGTACTTTATAATAAAGGGTATGTTAAATCTAAGATAAATTGTTGGTGTTTCTGGTTCATTAGCATATTTGTTTGTGATGTACCACAATCTTCCTTTAGTCTAACTTCAAATCCTTGTAACATGACGATTCGCCCCCAAACTTAAATATTTCAATTTGTGTTTAGGAACGAAATAGACCTTAATTAGAGATGAATTCTTTGCCATGATCGATCATAATGTTGCCATTCCACGCATGTTACGGTTTATTCGAGACAACCGTCAATCTCTCAAGAACACAAGAGAAGAAGAGAAAATAGACCCAAATAATAATTCTTTCTTATTCTTTTTCTCAAACAAATATTATAATATATAGGAAAACAAAGAAATAAAAATAGAAAAGATAAACAATATGAAAACATAATTTGACTACAATAAGAAACTAAATAAAAGATAAACTTAAATAATAATAATAATAATAATATAAGATCGTATCAATTCCCGACCCCTTGAAAACGTCCTTGTCCTCAAGGACGGAATGTCGTTGCCATGGTGGTCGCCACTCGAGTCGTATACCGACAAGTGGGGCGTTCTCAACGTAGCACCATGGTGACCACCATTCGAGTCTTCTGGTGTTATTCGGGCCAATGCCACCGGACCACCACAAGGGTCGCAACACGGGTCGCTTTATTGCACCTTTGAATGGTGTTGGCGCCAACAAGCTAATTGTATTGTTGTAAATTTGATTGGCATTTTTATTAAACATCAAATTACAATTTTGTTGCTTATAATTACCAGTTGCATGCCCACCTAAGGTCATATCCTCCAATCCTTGAGTAACTTCCTCCTTAATAATGGTTTCATGATCAGACGTGGCAATTGCACTGATGGAACTAGAGTGAAATTGAGTAAGCATTGTTGTAGTAAAATCATCCCAGGTGAGGAAGTCTGAACTCCGAAGCCAACCATTGAACCACCAGAATGGTTCATCATCGAAGGATTCAATGACATAGGGAAACCGTTCGTCGCCATAGATCGCGTAAAAAAAAATATCGTTCTGCTTGAGAGATCCATAGGGCGGGATTAGATCCGGTAAAACGAGGTAGTTGTGGATGCTCCCACAAGAGTTCTTCCAAAGCCATCTAGGCTAAGGCTCAATGAAAGCACCAATTGTTACGGTTTATTCGAGAGAACCGTCAATCTTCCAAGAACACAAGAGATGAAGAGAAAATAGACCCAAATAATAATTATTTCTTATTCTTTTTCTCAAACAAATATTACAATATATATGAAAACAAAGAAATTAAAATAGAAAAGATAAACAATATGAAAATATAATTTGACTACAATAAAAAACTAAATAAAAGATAAACTTAAATAATATTATTATTATTATAAGATCGTATCAACGCATGAATAGAACTTTACACTCCCCGTTTAGGCCTTGATGCTAAACGTATATTCAATTCTTCTAATGAGATGAATAGGTTCTTGTTTCATGTCCTATAATTCTTCCCCGTTTATGTTTTCTCATGTTTCTTTCGAACTATAGTGTATATGCTCAACCAGGAGTGAATACACCTTGAAACCGGGGGGGGGGGGGGGGGGAAGGTTCGTGTAGGTTGTTAATAGTATTAGTGAGGGCCATTCTATGGTCTTTAACGTGGCGCACACTCCTAAAATCATACCGATAAATAGAATAAAGTTTTAAATCTTTAATTTTCTCTCCTCACACTACCAGAAAATGAAGCTAATGCAACCTTAGTAAAAAGTTGCATTAACCCTTAAAAAGGTTGCAATAAGCCTAATGCAACTTTTTATGCAACTTTTTATCAAGGGCTGCATTAGGTGAAGTTGCATTAGACCAAACACAACCTTTTTGTTAGATAATGCAACTTTTTCTTTAAGTGTTGCATATTCTATTCTAATGCAACATTTTTATGATGCAACCCTTTTTACATGCTAACGCAACTTTTTTTTTACTGTTAAATGCAACTTTTCCAATACACAAATGCAACCTTATGCTAGACAAAAATGCAACCTTGCACTCTAATACAACCATTATTATATGCAAATGCAACTTTATAGCTCATTATTTAATGTACTAGAAATTTTATTAATAAGATACAGTATCTCAAAAACGCACCAACAAAGTAATAACATAATTACAATGGGTAAAAGTACATCGCCAATAGGTCCAATCTCAAACTAACAACGTAATTAAAAAACAAGTTGTCAATCAAAATTATACAAAGTAATGTTCAAAACCTCCTACTCATCTCTAAAATCTTGAAGTATTTTAGTAGGAAGCTTTTCCATGATATTGTACATCGTCGTTTCAACATTTGCTCGTTGACTATCAAAATCTTCTAGGATATCTTCTAGCCCAACTATTATTTTTATTTTGTGGTCTGATTCAACTTCTTTTCGCAATTCAAGCAATTGTATGTTTTCTTCAACTTCAGCATCACTTTGAATCCATTAGACCTGAACTCTTGCTTGTGAGTCTTTCTGTAATCCACAAATATAGCTATAATTAAAAAAAACATATCTCAAGAGGTTCAAAGGGTCAAACCTGTAGAGCATGATAGCATAGATGCTATCAGGTATATGCCCTACTCTGGTAGAACCGAACTTTATAATATGTGACCCTTTATATTCGTCTCAAATCAGGACTTGACATTAGCTAAAACTAATTAAACCATTGACAAATTTCAAGTAATTTAAGAAATAATGGTGAGTGTAATTCAACCCTTCATACTATTCACATATAATAAAATACGGTGTTAGTATAATATTTTTTGAAGCAACTATACCTAGATATCTTTTTGAACGGACTATAACCAGATATCAACCATGGGCGAATTAACTAACAACATACTAAAGAAACATTTTAGCAAACCTGTTTTCAATAAGCTAACTTGTACACTCCCTAGCTAACTATTGGCCAAAGAGCAATGTGAGATCTATCACATGAAAGCATTTTTTTTCTTTTGAATCGTCTTTCTTGAAATCTTTTCAATTCTACCCCGATCTTCTGTATATATCACCTCCAACTAGACATTTTAATGGCATGTTTAGATGATTACCCTTTCTGGTAGACGTTCTTGTTCACTATCTCAAGCACAAAAGGATAGAAAAAATCATATGGTGTATTTAATACTTGAAATTACTAACCTGATATACTACCTCTGTGTATTGGCACAATTGATGTCTCTTGTACATTGAATCTATGTAAAACAACAAAAGCACTTCTGCAACATAAGCAAATATAGATAGATTCAGGAACTATATTACTATAATAAACACAATGAGGCATATGATGATAAACACCTTGTTGAAGATATCACAATGATGAAAAAGAAGCAAATAATCCAAATATAATAACTAGTCTTAAAAAAAAATATGTTGACTAGACAATTTAGAACAATAACAATCCTTAGAGAGTTCCATTTATTCACTATGAATTATCAGGTAATAGTCAGATATAGATAGTGACGGAAAGCATTTATCACAAATGAAAATAGATTTACCAAAATAGACATACTGAACAACGAAGATCCATGTTGGCTTCTGCTGATTCAAGAAACCGATTTAGAGGTGATGGTACGTAGTATCGTCTCCGGTTCATGGCCAATCACCATCACAGCATACCAACTTTGGGTTTAGGATTGAAGCAAAGACAAAGACGAATACGAATGGCCGAGTGGGGTAGAGAGGATAAGTATGACTCAGTTTAGGAGAAGAAAACCGGGATAATTAATAATATATGAAAATATGTTAAAAGCATAAGTGTTTACGTACAAATTAGGATCATGAAAAATAATCCTAAAATGAATATAAAATAAGTTTCTTTTTTTAATAACAAGAGAGAAAGAAATAAAAAATAATTACTGTTAACTTTTCACAAATAAAAATAGAAAATAAGTGTATTCATATTTTATGTCGTAGTAAAATTCGCAACTTTTTAAATAAAAAGGTTGCAATTTCAATAATATTTGCAACTTTTTATGAAAATGGTTGCATTAGATACACTAAAGCAACCTTTATGTTGAACGGAGTTACGTTAGAGTCAAATGCAACACAAATAAAAAGGGTTGCATCTAAAATGTTGCATTAGCCTCATTTTCTAGTAGTGTCAGAAAGTTCTGATGATCACTTTTGTCCATCAATGGTCAATTTAATTTAGTTATCTATTTTAACCCCAGAAAAATTAAGGTACCTGGGTACTCATCAATATTTTCTTGAATCTCATGAATAACTATATATTTGCTCATATTTTGTTTTATTGTTATTTTATTATTACTTATTGTTCTTTTTACTCAACTCAACTAACCCAAAATTTTGTCTCCACCAATATTTTGGCCCTCATAAGAACCTTTACTAATAATTTATTCCATATCAATGTTTTAACATAAAAACAGGATAAAAAAACACATCTACCAGCTATTTCAAAACATGTTTATAACACATTTATTCAAAGCACGAAAACAGGAAAAAGATAAAACAAATTAAACTTAAACTTGCAAACCTAAAGACCCAAAATACAACAAAATATCATAACGTTAAGCAAATTTGCAAATGTTAATGAGCTTTAAACACATCCCGGCGATGGTGGCGGAGGTGAAAAGAACTTATAGTGCGGACCTTCATTTAGTTTAGGCGCTGGCGGGCGCGATGAACGTGTTCTAAGCATTCTGTTTCTGCCGGAAAATATAGTTCCTGCTAGGGGTGAGCAATAACCAGACCATTAATCAAAACCGAACTAAAACTATCTAAAAACCAAATTAACCGAAAACCGAACTAACCAAAAATCGGTTATCGTTTTTTTTACCCTCGGCAACCAAAATTAACCGAACCAAACTAAACCACTCATATTTTCATATATTTCCAGTTTTGATATGTTTCATGCATATGTTTCGTGTTTTATACCTCAATTCATGTATTTATACCTTCAAAAGTTTATGTATTTATACCTACACTTCTACACTTCATGTCTTTAGACATCCATTTCATATATTTTCAAGTAAAAATTCTAGCCGAAGTTTTGATTTTGTTATTAACCGAACTGAAAAGCTAACTTGATAATCAGAACAAATTAAACGAAAGCCAAATTAGTTAATAATATAGATTAACCGATAATTTCATTTGTGGTTATGGTTAATAACCAAACCGAACCATGCAAACACCTACCTGCAGGTCAACTCTTGAGTCAATTTTTTTAATTGTAGTTGCAATATGAGTTGATCTAGAAAATTAAGCATAGAAGTGATTAATTTACCTTGATGTGGTTGAATTGAAGCAGAATTTGCATGAAAAACATGATGAATAAAAAGAAGTGTAAGCAGTAGAGCCAAATAAAAAGTCTTGGTCTTCATAGTGGTAGTTTATCTTATGTTTTAATTTCTTTGAAGGTTCCTTTATTATTTATAGGAACTAAAATTTTGTTGGGCAAATGTCACATGTCCCTTGGAAATTATATTCATCCAGGATAAATTTTCGAACAATAAAAAAAATACAAAAACAAATGGTTTATTGCAATTATGAAAAGTGAAACATGTAACATGTAACATGAAGCTATGGTTATACTATTATCGCCAGACTCGTATATTACATGAATAATTAATGAAAAAACAATATTTAATAATTAAATGAAATACAAAAAACAATACACTTATCATTCATTGTTAAGAGACAGGCGTTGTACAATGGTGTTTAAAACAATTTAAATATTTATTTAGTTACTCCCTTCGTTCCAATTTAAATGTCCTAGTTTGACTTTTCAAGTCTTTCTTTTACAACTTTGACCGTAAATATTTTTGTTCGTGTCATATAATTCTTGATGAAAATTATATGAATTGATTGAGTTTTAAATGTATTTTACATTGATATAATTTTCATCAAGTATTATATGACACGAACAAAAATATTTACGGTCAAAATTGCAAAAGAAAGACTTGAAAAGTCAAAATAGGACATTTAAATTGGGACGGAGGGAGTATTATTTTTGTAGTGTGTATCCTAGAAGTAGATGATCAACTATTCGTGTCTTCACTTCATTTTCAAAAGTTGGACTACATCTTTTATTCAACTAAATTGTATGGTTCATAACAAAAAATGGTTCTAAGTTGGACTTTATTTTCAATTATACTAACTTCATTTTCAATTATACTAAGTTACTAACTTCTATGGTTCATAAAACAAAAAGTGGACCAATGACTAATGAGGATGAAGTGAAGAGAGAAAAGACTTTTCATAAAGATTTGTCTAATGCTAAATTGATGATCTTAAACTAAAAATAATAAAATCTCACAACATTCACTTCAAAATTTCTTGTTACAACCTCTAAATATTAAGTATCCTTAATGGTTATATGGCAGCTTTTTAATGATTTCATTAAGCTTACCAGAATGACACATATGAATCGTTAGCAAACCTCCTACCTAGAGGTGCACAAATCGGTTTTTTTTGGACCGGAAAAAAAACCGAACCGGTTAATAACCGGACCGGTTAATAACCGGTTTTTTCATCTCAAAACCCTAACCGGTCTAACCGGTTAGGACCGGTTTAGAAACCGGTTAGAACCGGTTAATAAACCGGTTTTTTTATTAACCGGTTTTTTAAAAACCGGTTTTTAACCGGTTAACCGGTTTTTTTTTTTTTTTAATAACCATAAAAAACGGTCAAAAAACCAAAAAAACGGCTATATGCCCGTTATACAACGGTCAAAACCGGTTTAACCGGTTAACCGGTTATAAAAAAAACCGGTTAACCGGTTATAAAAAAACCGGTTAAAACCGGTTTTTTTATAACCGGTTATTAAAAAAAACCGGTTTTTTTTATAACCGGTTTCAAAACCGGTTTTGGCTCTAAAACTTAAAACCGATATACAAACCGGCGGTTTGTAAACCGGTCAAACCGGTTTTTAAAAAACCGGTTTTTTTAAAAACCGGTTTCCGGTTTAAACCGCCAAACCGGTTCGGGAACCGGTTTTTTTGTGCACCTCTACTCCTACCCATTAAGATTCAAAATGATGTTGAATGAAAATGGTACTTTTTTGTCCATCCGTATGTGTTCATAACCCTCAGTTTGCCACTCATGCGCCACCTCTTCGACCCACCACCACCGATCACCACTACATCAATGTACCCAGCAATTACTGGCTCAAAATCTCTTAACCATTCAAGCCTCTTACTGGTGCAACATTTACTAAAGAATAGGTTGCCAGACAGCCCTTACTTTTGTTTTCCACGCTTTGTATGTATCTAGACTAGACACTTAATGTTTTATGTATTTGATCTTCAGTATCCGTAATTAAAAGAAATTGGTATCTGTGTTTACGTAGCAAATCTTACTATAACTGCATTGCGTATAACTATTTAATTTCTAAAACAATGAATTACGATATTTATTTGACTTCGAGACATATATTGGCATTGCAACATCTAGAGGGGTCGAGTAGTGATGCTAAGGATGGATTGTATCTCAAAAGCGACCTTAACAGGCCATAGATAACGTATAGAGGGAGGGTACGATGCAAGGCTAGATTAGATCTCACCTAGACATTGTCATGTACGACACATGTGGAACCGATGCTGCCAAAATAAGATTTCGTATTTGTAATAGTGAACTAGTGATATTGATGAATAGATGTGTGTAAAACTAAAAATGTTTGCAATGTATATGCAAAAGAAGAAGCCATTTAATGGCTATAAACATACACAATTTTGATTTTCTTTTTTAGGTCTAATTATTATACGTATGTAGCTATACATCTCTATACGCTCGTTTACCACCTTCTAATATGCACCCTTTATAATTCTATATACCACACTATACATACGTATAGCATCTCTATACGCTCATTTACCACCCTTCTAAATGTCATACGAACCCTTTATAAGTTTGTATACCGCGGGTAACACCCTCGTATACATATAAAATACAATCATGTCAATAAGGAGGTATAACTGGTGGTGGACCCATTAAATTTATTTTACCGGAGTGGTAATGTTTCAATATACGTTATGTTTGTCAAGAGTGAGTTTCTTTGACATCCGGTTACCAATTTTTTTACTTACTAGATTAGGTCAGGTCACTACAATGTATTAAGGGTTTATATAATGTTTTTTTTATTAATTTTGTTATTACATAATTTTTAAGATGATTTCAATTCAATTTAACTTTTTTTACAAACAAATTATTTTAACCTTAAAATTGTTTTTAAGTATAATTATTAACTACTATCTTAATACAAGTTTATGATTGTACAACTTGGTTGTACCTCACACATTTTTAAGGATTGCTAAATTATTTTTAAATAATTGTAATATTCCAATTTTTATTAGAAAAACATTACATGTGCATTTAACTACAGTAAGATGAAATGTTTTGTAAGACATAAAAGTCAAAACATAACAAAGCATACGCTAGATATAAATACTAAGATCTAATCTAAATAGCATACCTTAACAAATTACTCAAAATGTTATATTTATATTCATGTAGGTTCGGTCCTTGTTACTTTTTTCGTTTTTCTATATTGATAGCCGTCTAAAAGGGATTGATGAGCGTTAGCGGCCCGAGCAAAGAAGTTGGTGTTAAACATGATGAAAGAATACAAAAAACTAAATCAAATGATTAAGAAATAACAAGACTGTAATCATCAACTTGACAATAGCATGCACAATGTACCAAAAAATAAACGAATTCATTAAGCTCTCAAAGATGGCCTTAAAACAACGGGAGAAGACTAAGACGTATATAGATGAACTATCCTATTAACGACACTTCTTCCCCTTTTATCAAGATGCAAAGCCGCAATAACTTGTAAGTCCGGCAACAAATAAAAGCATCCCAATAAAAACAATACCAAAAATTAGAGAACATTTATATGACCATGTTTAATTTGAAATTGAAAATAAACATATATTTTAATAATTAAAGAGTATTTTAAGTAAATTATGATACATATATATGTTCTCTTTCATATTATAGAGCTTGAAACGAAGCAAGGTCAAGATCGAGCTCTAGCTAGGCTAGGCTTTTTAACACTCCTATTGCGTTATAGCTTAAGTTTGTGGTTAACGCCCGTTATCTATGTCAATATCAGATTTGTTAAAGATACTTAAAGATTGAAAGAAACATTATGAGTCAATTTACAATATAAATACTTGTAACCAACATGTCATTGTAAAATTTTTTACCTTTAATAAAAGTTTACCAATTTTAACCCATTACCAACACGTTTGATGCATGTAATCGTTCATTTTTGAGAAAATTACTGTTTGCGTCCCTGTGGTTTTAAGGAGGAGGCACAATAAGTCCTCAAAAGAAAATTCGAACTGGTTGAATCCCTGTAGTTTCAAAAATGAACTATTTGAGTCCCTGTTGTTACTTAACTATGTTAGCTTCAAGGGTAGATTCGACAATTCATTTATATATATATACATTGTCACTCTGAGTCCTTAAACTTTCATAATTGGTCATTTTAAGTCCCTTTCGCCTTTTAACAAAAATAAATATACTTGACCAATTTTTTTTTAACAAAAATAAACAAACCGAACCACATTTTCAACAAAAATAAACGAACTGAACTACTTTTTAATAAAAATAAACAGACCAAACTAACTTTTTAAGCAAACTAAACGAACCGAATCATTTTTTTAGCAACTAGTTAATTTCGTTTAACAAAAATAAACGAATCAAACTTCTTTTTTAACAAAAATAAGTGACCCAAACTTGTTTTTCTAACAAAAATAAACGAAGCAAACTATCTTTCTAACAAAAACAAACGAACCAAACATGTTCGTTTAGTTTAGTAAAAATTAGTAAAAAAATTGTTCGTTTATTTTCGCTAAAAAGGTACTTCAATCGTTTATTTTTTTTAAAAGTAGTCTGGTTTGTTTATTTTTATTAAAATGTAGTTCGGTTCGTAATTATGTTAAAAAGTAGTTCGGTTCGTATTTCTGTTAAAAAATTCTGGTTTGTCTATTTTTGTTAAAAAAATAGTTTAGTTCGTTTTTTTTTTTAACTTTTTTTAATTTTTGTTAAAAAAAGTTTGATTCATTTGGTTTTGGTTGATTATGATTTGGTTAGTTGATTATGGCTTGATTGATTATAGTTTGGAGGTTAATTATGTAATTTGGAGGTAATTTTTAAAGAGGGACTAAAACTGAGCAATTACTAAACCACAATGACTCATATGAATCATAAAAAGGGTAAACTAGTAATTTCAGATATGTCAGGGACTCAAATCGTTCATTTTTGAAACCACAGGGACTCAACCATTTCAAATTTTCTTTTGAGGACTCATTGTGCCTCCGCCTTGAAACCACAGGGACGCAAACAGTCATTTTCTCTTCATTTTTATTTGATTTTCTTTAAATCAATGGCTATTTTGGTATATGATTTATCTTAATTCCATTGATACACTAATGTTTGCCTAGTTTAGATAATTGTGTTTATGGCATTTGGTGTAGAATATTCTGAGTAGGGATGACAACGAACCTGAACGGCTGAATCAACCAGTTAAACTTGAAGCCTAAAATATTCCGGATGGTTCACGTATGGAACATAATATAGTATTAGTTTTAAAAATTTTTACCGATGTGAGACGAGTATGATATTAGATATATATTAGTTTTAAAAAATTTATAGGGCTTGTGCTTACTATCAACGTTCTTTTATAGCTGTTAAATCTTAGTATCTTACTATAAATTTTAGGGTCAGGCTAAACGTACCTCCCTCCCTTGCTAACCATACACCCCCCCCCCCTGAACTTTCATTTTCCATTAACATTTGTAATTGACATTATAGTCCCTTTTATTTTATAATTCTCTCATAATATCAAATAAAAAACTATTAAGTTTTTATTTTTGTTTTATAATTTTTTTTATATATTTTTGTTTTTGATTTTATTATTTTATTTCATTAAGATCTTATTTAAAGTTTGTTTATTTTTTTACATGTATTAAAAGGTTTTGTATGTTTTCTCTAGCTAGTTTTATTTTATTTTATTTTTTTTATAAAATGTATTCAAAACAATTTGATTTCTTTTTTGTTAGATTTAGATACATTAGTTAATGTTACTTGAGAAAAGAGCCAAATTTGTTTATCAAGTTGTATGTTATTTAACCTTTTTATTTATAAAAACTATTATGATTTTTTATAAAAGAATATAAACTCTCTTAATTTAAAAAAAACGCTCTTCCAAAAGATTAAAATAAGTATAGAAAAAAAACATTTTTTTGAAACAAGAAAAACAATGTTTATTAGATAAGAAAAAAAAACGTTTTTCTAAGTAAGAAAAAATATGTTTTTATTAAAGGCTTTTTAAATATACATAGAAAAAAAAGTTGTTAAATAAAAATAGAATAAAAATGCTTTTATAAAAATAATAATGATAATAAAAGATAACAAAATGACAAAAAAACAACAAAAAGATCTAAATCGTATTAATGTAAAACCTAAGGGAGAGGGTATGTTTAGTAAAAATGGATGAGGTGGGGTAAGTTTAGCAGCACCCAAATTTTAATAGAAAATTATAAATCAAAGAATCTTTTAATCTCATCCAAATAAAATTTTAATTTAAAGCTTGTAATTTGTATGAGGCTCGTTCTTTCATAATTTGATCATAGCTTCTTAAGCACATGTAGAGGTTCACAAATTGGGATAATCTAATACCCCGTTTTGAAGGAACCGAGTATTGGAAAATCAGAGTATTGACTATACCTGAGTCAGGTTTGGGTCTGGATATTATTTCTAAAAACCATAACCTATGCACCGGGTTCTGGTGGGACATAAAAACGAGTATAAAAAAAATCCCTATTCTCAAGTTTTTTCCGGGTGTAGATTGGGTTTTTCAAGGGCTGCACTTTTTCGAGTAGATTGGGTATTTGAACGACCCGTTTCAGGTTTTGGAAAACCTTATGCTGGGTATGAAAATGGTTCTAGTTTGCGGGTAGAACCGAGTACAAATCGGGTCTGGTCTTGGTATGGGTTTTGGTATTGAAATGCCATCCTATCCGTACCCTATGGGTATGGTCAGATACGGGCTCGGGTAATAAAGACCCGGGTAAAAAAAACCCGATTCTGGTTTTTTTTTGTCCCGTTCCGAGTTCGGGCTCTTTAAGCACCTCTAAGTAGAGGTGTACAAAACCAGTTTTAAACCCAAACCGAACCGGTTTGGTCAACGGCTGGTCAAAACCGGTTTGACTCAAACCGGTTCAGTTTATAAACCGGTTTAAAAGCAAAATAGGTCAGCCTGGTCATGTCGGTTCGGTCCGGTTTATAAACTGGTTTTCTTTAAATCGGTTTGGTAAATATTAAGGGGAACCGGTCGTTAATAGACAGAATAATGTGGCCCATCACACACAAATGTGAGCTTGACCATTAACTTATTATGCCTCGCGTGGCCCATAATAGACAGAATAATGACTTGACTTGTTTAGTTGGGCCTAACCTTCAAATTATAATAAAAAACCCCAACACTATATACAATTAGTCGAAGTTTCGAACCACTTACTTAATAAACTCAGCTATATAAAGTTTTTAATAATAAACTTATTTAGAAATGACGTGAAATTACATTCTTAACCTCCCAGGATACGAATCACAGCCATTCGTGAACTACATGGATCGGATCGGATCGGACGATCGGTAAAAGCCCGAACAAGGGAATTTAAATTCTCTCGAACCTCAAGTAAATCCCCTTTAGACTGAGTTTTACTTAACGAGTTCCAGTAGGCTCGCGATCCTAAACGAAGCTATTATCTATAAAATAGTTTATTTAATTTATTAAATATATATGAGTGTGCGTATTGTAACATCTCCAAAATTTTGGTTCAAATTTGACAACTTAGTAAAATTGAAGGATCAAAATGATTTTCTAAATAAGTAATAAGAAAATAAAAATGAAGAAAATAAAATCATTTTTATAAGGAAATAAAAATATTGCATAAAAAAAGTATCTCATGTTAAGGATATAGAATAAGAAAATTCCATCCCACATGGAAATATTTAAAAAAGTGGAAGCATTCCACTTGGGTATAAATAAGGAAAATGGATTCCATACCACATAGAAAGTGGTAAAGAAATGGAAGCACTTTATAATGAAGAATGTTCCATAGTTATATTCTTTTATGCTAAGCATGCACCAAGTGGTCCTAACGGAGGGTGCGGAGCACCCGACGCACACGGGCGAGGACGAGATGAGGTTGATGGCGAAAGGCGTTGGGCGCAATGTGGCGTTTTGATGGCGCACTTTGCACTTCGCACGCTCGCATCGGTGCGAGCCGCCTTAGTATTTTTGAACAACGGGAGTTAGACCCAGAAGTAACAAGCTACCAAAAGAAAAGAGACCAAAAGTGAAAATTTTAATTCAGGAAGCCATCGCGATACGCGATGAGCACAGAACAAAAATTCTCGCGTATCGCGATGGACCTTGATAACTCAGTAGGACACGTGTCAGCACGTTGTATGGCGGGGGATAATATACGGCGCCGCTATACACGGCGGGAATACCAAGACCCATAGCTTATCACGATGGGTTACAGAATCAGCTTATAAATAGGGGTGAACGACATCTCATTCTTCACACACCAAAATCCTCTCTCTCTAGAATTACTCTCTACAGGGCCGCCCCGGGGTGTGTGCGAGCCGCACCCCGTCCGGGGCACCTAAATTTGGAGGGCACAAACTTTTTTATACATACGACGGAACCGCGGGAGGGTCAAGGGGTTCCGTTGACCCTCCGGTGGCCGAGCTTTGGTTAACATTCGAAGTAGAAACAAAGTTTAACCATTCGAAATGCATCACGATCTGCAGTTACTTACTATGAAGAAAAAGGAGTAAAATTAGAAAATCGGTCTTGGAGACTTCCATACAATATTTTATAAACATATGATAGAATCGGATAAATAATTATGCCCTGACGCCACCCCGGGGCCCGTTCGAAATTTTGCCAGCATTGCCAAAGGGGTATGTTCACCGAGCAGGAGAAAAAACTGAGTATGGGTCTAACCACTGAATCGGATAAGAAATTCGGACTTAGTGACTTTCATACAATATTTTATAAACACACGATAGAATCGGATAAATAATTATGCCCTGACGCCACTTCGGGGCCGGTTCGAAATTTTGCCAGTATTGCCAAAGGGGTATGTTTATCGAGCCAGAGACTGAGTATGGGTCGAACCACTGAATCGGATCAGAAATTCGGTCTTGGTGACTTCCATACATTGTTTTATAAAAATACGATAGAATCGGATCAATAAATATGCTCAGACGCCACTTCGGGGCCCGTTCGAAATTTTGCCAGTATTGCCAAAGAGGTATGTTCACCGAGCCGGAGAAAAAACTGAGTATGGGTGGAACCACTGAATCTGATCAGAATTTCGGTCTTCGAGACTTCCATACAATATTTATAAACATACGATAGAATCGGATCAATAATTATGCCCTGACGTCACCTCGGGGCTGGTTCGAAAATTTTTCAATATTGCCAAAGGGGTATGTTCACCGAGCCAGAGACTGAGTATGGGTCGAACCACTGAATCGGATCAGAAATTCGATCTTGGAGACTTCCATACAATATTTTATAAACATACGATAGAATCGGATCAATAATTATGCCTTGACGCCACCCCGGGGCCCGTTCGAAATTTTGCCAGTATTGCCAAAGGGGTATGTTTACCGAGCCGGAGAAAACACTGAGTATGGGTCTAATCATTGAATCGGATCTGAAATTCGGTCATGGTGACTTCCATACAATATTTTTTACACATATGAAAGATTCGGACCAATAATTTTGCCTAACGCCACATTGCGGCCGGTTCGAAATTTTGCCAGTATTGCCAAATGGGTATGTTCACCGAGCCATGGAAAAAACTGAGTATGGGTCGAACCACTGAATCGGATCAGAAATTCGGTCTTGGAGACTTCCATCCAATATTTTATAAACATACGATAGAATCGGATCAATAATTATGCCCTGACGCCACCTCGCGGCCCGTTCGTAATTTTGCTAGTATTGCCAAAGGGGTATGTTCACCGAGCCGGAGAAAAAACTGAGTATGGGTCTAACCACTGAATCGGATCAGAAATTCGGTCTTGGAGACTTCCATACATTATTTTATACACATACGAAAGATTCGGAACAATAATTATGCCCTAACACCTCTTCGGAACCCGTTCGAAATTTTGCTAGTATTGTGATGGTCGGGTATTTTGTATATATATTAGCGTTTTAATTATGTAGTTTTATTGAATATATTGTTAGAACTTTGGTACTTCATACGTGCTTTTGTATTTCAGGTAATTGATCATTAAAGATTCTAAGTTGGAGACATGTACGAGCATGGAATGATATCTCGGGAAGACCGAAGCATTATTTGATGTCTTGGGAAGTGTTTCAAGGATTCGGGAAGAGTATAGATGAGTGATTATAAGCCGATGCTAAAACTGAACAAGATGGGTTGACAAAATGCGACCTTGAAGTAAAACGAGCATATCCTGAGCTAGAAAATGAGTTACGGGAGCCATAATATATGAATTTTGGGTTTCTCGACGAGAGGAATCTGAAAATGAGGTTTTCTTATGTCGCAGTACGCTATCGGATGGTCATATGGCCATCGCGATACGCGATGGACACAAAAGACGGGAAAATTAGGTTTTAAGCATATTTTTCATGCTAAACAACCCTAACTCCGTTTTTACGAACCAAAGGCAATTTCCAGCAGTCCTATAGGCGATTTCCATTATCCTAGCTCGTGTCAAGACCTCCCGCATGATCCCTATCATCCGTATCGAAGATTTGATGATGTCTAGGCTCGGCTAATCTCCTAGAATCGCACCCGGGATGTATAGTTTGTAACAATTTACAGTATTTCTCATGTGATTAAGAATACTTATGTTTTATTATTGATGATTGATATATGATTATTGATATTTAGTATTTCTGTGTGTTCGGTCGGTTTAGTTTACGTTGGTCTGAACGATCTGTTACCAGTTGCTAGATAATTAGTCATATAACTGTTTGGTTAGACTGAATACGATAAAATGTACAATTACCCTTAACTGAGTCACACTGGCAAGGACTGTTTGATAACCAGTGCCGTGTGTGAAGTAATTGTTGACGTCTAAGGTTTTGTCTGGTTGATCAGTTTTCAGTTATTGTTGATAATCAATCTGTTAGGTTGCATGAGATACTGTTTGGTTGCTTACTTGAATTCCCGGGTGTGATTTGCTTTGTTAATTGTTTACAACTCGCTTGTTCGTTCGTTGCTTAGTTCTATAAACTCACTTAAATTGCTTGTGTGATCAACACTAAAACCATTCACTTCATAATATTAAGTCTGTACATGAATTGCATTGACCACATACTCCTTGTGATACGATACCCTACTTTCTCTAACTATTTAGAATAATTAGGTTTTTGATTGACTCAAACGACGGTTATCAAAAATGGCGCCATTGCCGGGGAGTTAGTGCGCTTAGTGTTTTTCGTGTTATTTAATTTTTGTGTCTAATTTCAATTTTAATTTTAGTTTTAATTTTGTTTTCAATTTTTAGTTTAAATTTTATTTATCTGTATTTTACACGGGTTGTGTTAGTTGTGCAGATTACAGGTTTATGCGCACCCGCCATTCGGGCCGACAGTCTCCGTTAGTTTACGAGCCCGAAATCGAGATATTAGCTCGGCAGAACCGAGTATAAAACTGAAATTCTGAGATGGAAGACCAAAACCAAAATCAGAACTAAAACGAAAACCAGAACCAAAACCAAGACCCACTCCCACAGAATAACCAGTTTCACCCATATAACATACCTCCACCACTCAATTTCAATAACCAAAACGAGCAAAATAACCAAAACGCCCAAAATAACTCAGCTCGTGCATCCAGAACCCAAAATCAAACCCGAAACCGAAACCTTAACCGAAACTTAAACCTCAACTTTGACCAAGCACGACCATCAATTCCAAACAATAACCCCAACCGCCGAGTTCGGATAAATATTTACGATGTTCGATCGAGTGTTTCGACTGAAGATGAGGATAAGGGGGAAGATAATAATAGAAATGAAGGTTTTCGGGCAGCGGATGATGAGGTAGATCGATGGGTTAGGAGGAATCAGGCGGCAGAGCCCGAGAACGAGGTTGGTGAACCAGAGATTGAAGGTGATAACAATTATCAAGATGAGGTGGAGGAGCCTGTTAATCGAAGACGGGCTGAAGCAGACAACAGAAACGGGAGAGGTCGAGAAAGGGTAAATCAGGCAGAACGACCCGAAAGAGTTCGTGGTATTCCAGTTAACCGGGGCGGTATGGGAAACCCCGGGGGGCAGAGGAGAAATTACATAGCCCCGGCTCATGGTGTTAACAGTCGGTTCAGACCGGCTATCTCAGATGGAGCATCCCCGTTGGTTCCACAGGAACGAGTGCAGGGACAACCAACTTTCAAGTCCCAGCCATCTTACATCAACATCGTTCCTCACTTCAACGGGATGGCTTCGGAAGACCCGTATTCACACTTAACTGATTTTTCGGCTATTTGCGGGTCTATTGGTGACAGTACGTTTGATCAAGACGAAGTCCGGTTGCGGTTATTCCAATTTTCCCTAAAAGACAAAGCGAAACTTTGGTTTAACTCGCTACCGATGCACAGTATCAGAAACTGGGCCGAGATGCAACAAGTTTTTCTAAACGAGTTTTATTCATAGTCGAAGACTATCGAGGCCCGTTCTGACATTCGTCACTTTTCACAGTTACCTGGTGAGTTATTTCACGAAGCCTTTACCAGATATAAAGACACGATCAGGAAATGCCCACATCACCAGATCGAACTGTGGGAACTGGTTAAGTGCTTTGTTGATGGGTTGACATTCGAGGACGGAAAGCATCTTAAGGCCTCGTGTAATGGTATGTTGCTGAATCAGCCTGAGGAAGATGATTGGGATTTTTTGGAATTTATGTGTGAAGATTCCAAGGCAGAAGCAGCAGCTGAAAGACGAAGACGTGGTAATGCTTCCAGGTCAGTTAAGTCAGTCACGAGTGAATCTGAAAGAATTGCTGAGTTAGAACGTGAACTGGCTGGGCATAGAAAGAGTAAGAAGAAAGAAGTCAGGAAAGTTGGTGTTAAATTCCCGGTTTGTGAAGATTGTGGTGAACTTGGGCATAAGGCAGAAAATTGCCCCGAGTATTGTGATGAAGAGGAGAATGAAACCGAGGAAGTTAATTACACTCACGGGGATTCCAAAGGCCAAGGGTTCAATTCGAACACATATCACCCGGGCCTGAGGAGTTACCCGAACTTTCATTACGGGAACGCGTCTACACAGTTGAACCCGAACTTTCAGGGGTCGGGCCAGAACAGGTCGAAGGGTAATTACCGCCAGGGCGGTTATCAGCAGCAGCAAGGTTCGTATGACCAGAATCGGGGTTATAACAGAGACAGTAACCGGGGTGGAAATTCATCAGGTAATCAGGACCATCAGAGGGGTTCCTCAGTAAATGCGGATGAGTCGGTGCACTCAAAGTTGGATGCATTGATGAAGTTTATGACAGATCATAAGGTTGAAATGAAGAAACAGTTTGAGTTACATGATAAGTCAGCAGGGGCAATGTCAAAGCAAATTGGTCAGCTCGCAGCAGATATGGCAAAGTTTCAAAAGAGTGCAGGTAAACTCCCGAGTGATACTACAGTCAACCCAAACCATTACTGCTCAAGCTCCAAGAAGGGAAACAATGTGCACATCAATGCTGTAAGTCTTTTACCTCATTTTTAAATTTCTAGTGTTGAAGTGGATTCACCACCACAGTTTGTTGAGGAGGTGGTGGAAGATATTAGTGGTGAGAGTGATTGTGTCGGTCAAAATGAATCAATTTTCCAAAATGAATCTGAACAAAAAACATATGAAATGTCTTTTTGTGAATTGCACATGTGAAAAATGTTTAAATGGTAAATTGACCAACATGAGAGATAAAGAGGTGGAGAATAATACCACCTCAAGTAAACTCCAAGACCCAGGAGTGCCGCTTTTGTCAACTCAAATCGGGAAATTTAAAACTGATCGGGCACTTCTAGATCTTGGAGCATGTGTTAGTATCATGCCCGGTAGTTTATATGATCAGCATGAATTTGACCCATTAGAAATGGTAAACACCACCGTGGTGTTGGCGGACCAAACTCATACACTTCCCCGGGGTATGGTGACTAATGTAATGGTTCAGGTGGAGGAATTTTTCTACCCAGTTGACTTTCTTGTACTTGACTATGCTAAACGTGGGAATAATACACAACCACAAGTCATATTGGGTAGTGTAGGTTCCCAGCCGGATCTACTCGGAAATATCTCGTTCTACGTAGGTGCGGAATCCCTACGTAAGACGATACGAGCGTAGAAGCGATACACTTTAAACACAAGCAAACACACGTTACAATACTCAAAAGACACGTTATGTTGCAACTAATAACACGTGATATGTCAATCACCGATTACACGTACTGAATTGATGATTTACAAAAGAGCCGTAGCCAAGCTTATATGGTTGATGACAACTTCGCCTAACATGTTAGGCGAAGTTGTTGATAACTTCGCCTGTTCCACAAGTTCGCTTATAAGAGGCGAACTTGTGAGACAAGTTAACAAAACATTAATACAAATCCAAATAACACGATTACAGACACTAGATACTGAACTACTGACATCATGTACCAACAGACTCCCCCTTGGCAGTAGCTTCATATCTCTATCTTCAATCACGTGTCTTGTAATCTCAAAAATCTCGAGTCACTAGTCTTCAAGCATGAACTCTTTCTCTGACACAAACCGAAACTACTCTTTGATATTTCTTGGCTTCTTCTTTCCAAGCAGGAATGTAAAATATCTTTTTCTCGTTCAGCACCCGCAAGTCTGCTTGAGACAAATTCACTAAGTGCATAGGATCATACACTCTCAGCAATTCTTGTTCGTCTTCATCCTCCATCACTGCCTCAGCCGTTTCACTATCAACGTACCACCATTTCAGATCCTTGAGCACATCCTTGGGCATTTGTTTCATCGGCACTTCTTTTAGACACCGGATCGGCTTATTCTTCATTATCATCCAAGGCTTGCCATCTGCTCTCATTCCTCTGTCTTTGTCTTCAACGAGCTTTCCTTTCTGCGGTTTCAACAGCTCGAACTTTTTCTCCTTTATGCTTTCTTTCCAGACTATCTTTCCAATGATCCTAGCCATGTTATCATCACTCCTGTTTATCAACCCCAACCTGGCTAAGTCCTTCACCTCACACTCAGGCAAGGTATTCAACGATCTCAACAATCTCTTGAAATACTGAACCCCATCATACCGTTTAATCACAAAGAGCCTCAACTGCTCATCATATAACCAGCAAATAATCCCCTTTTTCGATTCAGCATACCATTTGATGTTGTAACTTTTCTCGAACATAGTAGGGACCGCCGGTTTCTTAGTCTTTACGAACCACTGAGCGTAGCCTTCTTTCCATCTTGGCTGCTCTTCCCATTCTGTCTCATCACATCCCGTATCTTGACCCAAATCTGACTTTTCAACTTCTGGAATTTCATGTTCAACGTTATCCTCCACAATCTCTCCCTCTTCGACTTCATTGTCAATCACAATCTCAGCCCCTATCTTCTCAATCTCTTCCATCGGTAACACATCATCATCACACATAACATCATCATCCAATACCTCCTCAGCATCCACTACCACCATGTCATCACCCCCCGATCCGCCAGTTGCACTAGTTGACTCCCCCTGAGCTGTGGAAGTTTCAAGAGCTTGTTCAGTTCTTGGCAACTCTCCACCTGCATCTTTCGATGCATTGGGATCATCGTCTCGATCGTTTCTCTTCTTCGTCCTCAGTTCGTCACCCTTACAGCTCGTCTCCCCCTGAGATGCCAAGAACTGTTTCAAGGCATCAAAAATTTTACCATGCTCAATCAGGTGGGACGACTGAATTTGATTCTCTGCAACGAGGCGCTGAATAGCGTGAGTCTGGATTAGATTTACTCTTGACTGTTCTGCCACGACCCTTTCAAGCGCTGCTATTCTTTCCGAGTCGGATAGGGTTGCATCGAAATCAAACCTCATATGTGATATGTCTTGAGCGTACGGAGGAGGGATTCCCAAGGTAACCGGCACATCAGAAACAGGTGGAAACGTAACCGCAGGTGGTATCGTAACCAACAACCCTGCAGTGGCAACAACCGTCAACTCAACAAACCTTGTAACGACCTCCGATGGAGTAAGAGTTGGAGGGGGCAAGGACACAATCTCCGGAGCCGAGAGCTGGAATGTAGTGGGTGGGATGCCGAAGGAAGATGAGGTAGTCAACACGGGAACACCCGAGGTGATCGGCCCTGTAACTGTCAATGATGTAGGGACGATAGTCATACCAGACAGTGCGGGTGGAGAGAAACGAACCACCCTTGAGCTCTCACCAGCTCCCGAAGCTGCACCCGCTCTTTCCCTTCTCGCTCTACGAACCAACCGATGTAAATCTTCCTCAAAATCCGAATCACTGTCATCGGTGTCTCTCTTTCTCTTCCCATGAATTCTTTCTTGAGTAATCAAAATCTGTCTAGCTTCAGCAACATCATCATCTGAGGAATCAGAATCAGCCTCAGTCGTAGCTGCCATCGACACATCCACACTAGAAACCCGGGCAACCGAGACCTGTACCTCTTCCTCTGGATCAACACGTTCCATATCAAAAAATCCTTGACCGCCAAACGCAGCTTCAAGGTCTACATGTTCCTCCGGTGCCACAACAGGAGCAACAGGTAAAGCTTGCTGTACCACAGGTGGTGGTTGAGTTGCTTCAGCCTGTTGTGGTGCAGGATCCCGAAACTCGTCCCCACGAGCTGCAACATACCCCGGATTGATCAAGTACCCAAACAACGGAGTATGTCGAGGACGGAGCTCAGGTTTACTCCTCGCACTTGATGATCTACACTGAGCGAAGATTCGCTTGCTGACACTTTCCACATACCGAATCGGACGGCGCTGAGGTAACGAGGGAGCCACGTGATTCAAGATCATTTGAAGGAATCTTGGGTACATTAAGAATCTCTCACGCGCCACCGCTCGTCTTTGACGGTCTATCTCGTAGAACACCATCTGACTAAAGCTATAACGCTTATTGTAAGTCAGTGTGCTGTCATCGCCGATTGCATCGTCGCACCCATTCCATCCGTACCAGCCTTTCTACCCGACATGCACACGATCATCACGTGCATGAGAAAGCGCCATTGATCTAACAAGAAACCCTTGCGTCTCTGTGTATCCCCCAATGGACCAGAATAGCCCATCCTTAGAAAGGCACCATCCCTGAATGGAGCCACGAAGTCTATAGGATCATCTCTCATTTCATCCCCAAACTGCAGAGCAACCCTTATCTGCTCAGAAGAGAACTGCACTTCCTGATTGTTAACCATTGCACGCATAATTGGGGGCTCTACTCTGCAATCATACTCAACCGTCTGCCAGAAATCTTCTATGTTAGGTAACGAGATGGGTAGGGTTGTAGTAATAGCGTGGAAGATACGCGAGCGGATAAGAAACGTGATGATCTCGCCAAAATCATCAACACCGCTTGCATCCGGGTCCAAAGTTATGTACATGTTATGCCCCGGGAAAAACTGCCGATTGTTATCTCCTCCTTCGTCACCACCTGCACCACCTGCTCCCGCCACAGCTGCCATATCTGTACCACGAACGGTCTAAGTTAGATAAACGTCAAGTCAAACCACAAGTTCGTCTATTACCATGAGCGAAGTTATGATTTATACTGTATAGGCGAAGTTAGGGGTGAGGCGAAGTTGGGAACAACTTCGCCTTAACTTTAACTTCGCCTGATAACAGTTAATAAATTAAGGGCCATGCGAAGTTGATGATAACTTCGCCTAACCACAACTTCGCCTCTTATTCTGTTAAACAATTAAATCAACAGGCGAAGTTAAGCATTAGGAGAAGTTAAGGATAACTTCGCCTAAACTGCAACTTCGTCTGAATCTGAAGCGGCAACAGATTAGACGGCCAAACGGCGTGTATTGGTGAATTTGGAGATTGAAGACTCTACAAAACATGTTTTTAAGGCGATCTAGACGATCAAGTTGATTACGACCACGTTATAACAAGTTTGAAAAGCGGGTGTTGAAGGTTTGTATGCACTAGTCAAAAATCGGAACAAAACAACCTTTGATTAACGCCATTGACATAGATTATAAGTTATAACGACACTACCCACCTTGAACACGGATTGAAATGGATTAAAATTAAGGTTTGATTCAACGATACAACTTCGTCGAGGGTTTATATGTGGTAAGTTCGCTGGTTATTTTAAAAGGTATAAAGAAGTTTGACTAAGAAATCTCTTTATATAGGGTCAGAGTTAAACAGGCGAAGTTGGGGCTAACTTCGCTTACCCCTTAACTTCGCCTGTTTAACAAGTTCGCCTATGTTAACAACTTCGCTTGATGTAAAAGTTACATAACAGACCTTCTAATTTGAACATTATGCCATTAACTTTTAAAACTTCCTTTAAAGAGTAGAATGTTACGATCAAAGACCAAGTAACCCGGTATTAAACCATAAAATAACATAAGTAAAAAATAAAACTTTAGAAATAAAGTACTCGGGATCAAATTTCAGTCTCGACAGGGACTACCAAGTTTTAGAAAAGATCCGAACATGAATCGTACTAATTAAGTGACTGCCACACAGATCCATGTTCAGCTGTATTATGACATAAAGAGACAGGTTGTAAGCAGGTAAACAAACTTAGTATGGTTTTCATCGCTTCTGTGATACGGATTAGGTTCAATTAAGCTCAAAACTTAAATGGGCAACACCTCAGAGATTATGATGTCTCCTATCTATTCTCAAAGCGTATTTGGCTTTCCCCAAGTCACCCCGAGTTGACCTCGACCCGTAGTGTCTGATTAAATAGTAAATACTCTTCGATCTTTAGACTCTTCTTCCCGTTCTCTTTCTTGCCTCTTGATGATAAGTATAACACTATAAGCTTACACCCTTTTTTTTTTAATAGTAATGATTTACATAGCTTCAAACCATAGACGACTGCAAGTCCCGAATCTGGATCACTGCAGTTACTTGACACACTGTCTTCACGGGAATCAGAACACTCACGGGCTCGTGTATAACTGGGTAATCGCTTTTCTGCCTATCATTCGGAAAGATATATATGGAGACATACACGACTCTTAATGAGTTTCCACTTAAAATTGAGGAATTTTAGTTAGTATCACTTCTACTTTTACGCACCATAGAAAGCTACCATAACATACAATGACTGTTCTAAAGTCTTTTAGGCCTAATAACTTCACTAGTTAAGCACACAGAGTTAGTTTATCTATCACTTTCCAAGGTTGGATCAATTTTCTTTTAACCATAGTAAAGAAACTTCTTACGAAGTTATAGACTTGAAAAATTATTTCATCTCCCTCAAAAATATTGTAAATTCTATCGCCCCGATCAAGTCAAAGTCTTCAGGTAAACGGCTATCCTGAGGATCCAATGGATCGGCTAGACCGACCACATACGAGTATGCGTCCTTTTAACCGAGTATGAACGACTAATTTTCAGCGAAAGAATAAAAACACATCATAAACCGCCCCGGTCACTTTCAGTCATCTGGTTAATGGCTATCCTCATACTCTACAGGTAGAAATGAGGACCAAACATATCCGAAGATATGTCCTTCAAACTGAAGCAACCGACATAATTCTAAGCGATAGTGACATTTTTTTTAATTAAAAACGAGAAACACGGTTACTCGGGATTGATCATCCCATTTAGCTCAACAAGGTTTTGAAAACGATTTTTGTCAAACGCTTTAGTAAACAAATCAGCGAAATTATCTAACGAATCAACCTTTTCTAGCACTATTAATTTCTTCTCAGCACAATCCCGTATAAAATGATGACGGATGTCAATGTGTTTAGTTTTGCTATGCTTTACGGGATTGTTAGTTACTGAGATAGCAGCAGTGTTATCTATGCAAATAGGAGTATGAGTGAAATTCAGACCGTAATCACGCAATTGCTGTTGTATCCACAGAACCTGGGAGCAGCAGTTCGATGCTGCCATGTACTCTGCTTCACAAGTAGAGATGGCGACTAAGGTCTGCTTCTTGCACTGCCATGACACTAATCTGCCTCCAAGAAACTGACATCCACCTGTTGTCGACTTCCGATTCTGATTGCATCCTCCATAGTCAGAATCCGTGTAGGCGACTAACTCCAAGTCTCCCCCTTTCGTGTACCACAACCCTAGCTTAGGCTTGCCTTTGAGATACCGCAATATTCTCTTCACACCCTTCATGTGAGATTCCTTTGGGTTTGCCTGAAAACGAGCACAAAGACAAACTGCAAACATAATATCAGGTCTAGATGCAGTTAAATACATTAAAGAACCTATTATTGCCCGATATTGGGTGGGGTCCACATCTGCATCACTGTCTGAATCAGCACCCAGTTTATGGTTGACGCAAACTGGAGTATCAAATGGAGTGCAGTCCTCCATCTTGAAGCGTTTGAGAACGTCTTGGACATATTTAGTCTGATGAATGAACATCCCATCTTTCTTCTGATCAACCTGCAATCCTAAAAAGAAAGTTAGTTCACCCATAGCACTCATTTCAAACCTCTTTTTCATGACGGCTTCAAACTCCTGACACATGGCAACTTTTGATGCAGCAAAGATGATGTCGTCCATGTAGACTTGAACCAGAAGAAAGTCTCTTCCTTTTCTTTTAACGAACAGTGTGCTATCGATCTTTCCCCTTTCAAACCCATTCTCAAGCAAGTAATCGGATAGAGTTGCATACCAGGCACGAGGGGCCTGATGTAGCCCATATAGCGCTTTACTTAGCTTGTACACGTGATCAGGAAAGTCTGGGTCAGGAAAACCCGGAGGTTGCTCAACGTACACAACCTCATCGACTTTACCGTTAAGAAACGCACTTTTCACGTCTAACTGGAACACCTTCATCTCCTTGTGTGCAGCAAATGCCAAATACAAACGAATCGCTTCCAATCTCGCCACAGGAGCAAACACTTCATTGTAGTCGATCCCTTCTTGCTGATTAAAACCTTTTACAACCAGCCTTGCCTTGTTCCTGATAATTATCCCTTTTTCATCTCTCTTACATTTGAAAACCCATTTTGTGCCAATCGCATGCACATTCTTCGGTTTTGCAACCAATTTCCAAACCTCCATCTTCTCGAACTGGGCTAACTCTTCTTGCATGGCTTCGACCCACGAGCTGTCCTTTAGAGCCATTTGATAGTTCTTTGGTTCAATCTGGCTAATGAAGCAGGTGTACAAGCACTCGTTAATGATACCTGTTTCTTTGATGCTTGCGTAAACACAGGTGTCCTCATTCAAGCTTCGTCTTGTTTGTACACCATCAGACAGATCACCTATCACGTTCTCCAAAGGGTGATATTTATGAACTCCAGTAGTCGGAACCGAACTGACTTTCAGATTGTCTTCCAGGTTCGAAGATAGTTCATCAATGGGCGATTGTTGTTGAGAGTGAAAAGGATTGAAGAATTCGTCTTCAGTAGAGGCAGCAGGGATGTCGACAGCAGTTGACGAGGAAGGTTGACATTCATCGTACTGCGGTCGTTGCACAAAATTTTCTTCCTCATCATAAAGAATCTGCGTAGCTATTCTCTCATAAACTTCTGCACAATCCAAGTAAGGCAAATTAAAAGATTTAAAAAGCTTATCATAGTCGAAAGCCTCAGCGGGTCCCGTGCTTGGTTTTGGTGGTTTGTAACTTGTGATGTCAGTGTTACACACCACCTCAACCTTGCTGGTCGATAGATTAAAGACTCGTCTGTTGGGTGTCCCAACAACATATCCGACTAAAATACCTTCGTCGGCTTTCTCACCAAATTTTGAGTTCGTCTTTAATATCGAACATGGGGACCCGAATGGTTCGAGACCATTCAAGTTAGGCTTTCTACCATGCATAAGTTCATAACATGTTTTATTCAATCTTTTAACAGTTAAAACTCGATTAAGGATATAACAGGCTGTTGCAACAACTTCAGCCCAGAACACCACAGGAAGTTTAGCATCAGCCAGCATTGTTCTGGCTCCTTCAATTAACGTCCTGTTCTTCCTCTCAGCCACCCCATTTTGTTGCGGAGTATACGGGGCGCTGTACTGGTGGTCTATCCCTTTCTGTAGGCAGAACATCTCCATCTGGTAGTTTTTGAACTCTGTCCCATTGTCACTCCTGATGTATTTAACCTTTCTCCCCACGATGTTCTCAACCTTGGTAATCAAGTTAATTATCAACTGAACCGTTTCATCTTTTGTCCTCAGGAAATATACTCAAGAATATCGAGAGAAATCATCAGTTATCACCAAGCAGTACGAAGTTCCACCTAGGCTTTTTACATTCACGGGACCGAATAGATCCATGTGAAGTAGGTCTAGGGTACTGACTATTGAATTGATCTTCTTGGTGTGATGAGGTTTCTTGTGTTGCTTTCCCTTTTTGCACGATAAACACTGGTCTTGAAAGTTGAAGTTTTTTAAGGGAACACCTAGCACCAGCCCATTCTTGACAATGTAGTTCATTTTTCGAAGATGTATATTCCCCATTCTTCGATGCCATAGCTCGGACTCCGATTCAGTTGCTTTTGACAGAAGACATGATTCTTCTGTTGCCATCTCAGTCGACCTCATGTCCATTACATATGTATTCTTTTCCTTAGAAGCCTTCATTATTATCCATGCCTCTGGTATCTTGAAACCAGGATACAGTACAATCGCTTCATTTTTGGTAAAGTGCATAGTATAATCTTTATCACAGATCTGAGACACACTCAGCAAATTATGCTTTAGCTCTTCAACGAAATTCACCTTTTCTAACTTCATTTTACCATTAGTCACCGTCCCAATTCCAGTAATTCTTCCACCACTCTCTCCAGCAAAACTTACTCTACCTCCCTGAACATGTTTCCATTATTGTAACAAATTCTTGTTACCAGTCATGTGCCGAGAACAGCCGCTATCCACAACCCATAGATTGTTTGCAGCCCTGTTCAACTGTTCCTCAGAGAGCTGATCATTCACCTCTGCCATATAAGCTTGATCTTCTCTTGTCTCTCTGCCGTTTCCTTCAGTTTCGATGTTAACCAAGTTGGCCTGTTCGAATACTTCCTCAACCTCCAGATTCCAATTGTATCCCCCGTTCTGTCTGGATACCATTGCCCTATTCTCATTACTTACCCCATTCGGTTGTGCTGGCCTGTTCTGACTACGTTCTACTCTTTCATTTGTGCATTCTTTAGCAAAGTGGCCATTCTGTTGACAGTTATAACACCGGACCTTTGACTTATCAAAACCTGGTCTTTCACCAACGAACTTTCTGTCAGTTTTCTTCATAAACCTTTTAACTCTTCTTACTATCATCGCCATCTGCCACTGCAGATCCATCTCTTCCAGATCATCAGCATCGATCTGATCATAATCTTCGTCTAAAGTTGCAGGGTCCACAATTTTACCTTTGATGTAATTTTCGTAAGAAGCAACGAAGGATGCATAGAGAGCAAACTGCTGTTCAGCAGATTTGACACTCATGGGCATATGAGAGTAGTTGTTGTTCAGAACACTTGAGGAAAAATTACCAGTTGTTGCTTGAGGTTTAGAAGAAGTTGTTCCACCAGCTACGAAACACACATCACCATCCATGTTGAGAGTTACATGACCATCATGAGTTGAGTTAGAGCTTGAGTCTCCCTTTGAGTAGTAAGCAGATGATTCTGACTTTGAACTTGAACTTGACGTAACTTTCGCACCATACATTCCCGGATCATGAACCTGATCAGTTGGTGTCTCTTTTCGAACCATGTTAAGTTCAAAAGTTCGTAGTTTATTGACTGCTGTTTCCAAGTCGATGTTTGCAAACTCTTTATCTTCTCTCATCAAGACAGTGTACATTTCCCATTTCGGTGGGAGAGCATCAAGAAGTTTTTCTACGATCTCTTCTTCTTTATAGTCAATTGAATAGTTTCTGAGTTCGGTCATCAAGTGGTAATACCTTGTAATGATATCATCAAGTGACTCATTCTTCAAATACTTGAACACCGAGAATTGGGTTTTGAGAAGCTTAATCTTGGATGCACGTATCCCCACATTACCTTCATATCGGTTTTCAAGAGCTTCCCACAGCTCTCTGGCGGTTTTGTATTTCCTGAAGGTGTGAAGAATTTCTTGTGGAAGAGCCATTGTTATAGCAGCATGAGATTTGCTTTCTGCCTCATACATCTTCTTTTCTTCCTCTTCCATCTTATTGTATTTCTTAATTTGTTCACGACCCTCAAACAGAGCTGTTGGTGGAATGTATCCATCTTGAATGCATACCCACATCTTAGCATCTTGATATTTAACATATTGTTCAAACCGATCCTTCCAAGCCACGAAATCGGTACCCTTCAGCATTTTCGGAGCCTTAGTAGCTGAATCTGCTTCCACCTCCATTTTCACCAGTTCCGTAATATTTATAGAAGTCATCTTTGGAAGAAATACAAACGAACACTCAAAGAAACCAAAAATATAATTTATTATTCTGAACAGTACTGTAGGCGAAGTTATTCTTAACTTCGCTTAAGAGTAACTTCGCTTGAAAACACAACTTCGCTGCCTTCCCAACTTCGCCTGATGTTAACTTCGCTTGTTGACAACTTTGCTTAAGTTATGCGAACTTGTGAGTCAGGCGAAGTTGTTAATAACTTCGCTTAAACTTATATCTTCGCCTAAACCCTACAAACAGTGGCGGCAACTTCGCCTGATGAACATAACGTTTTTGCAGGTTTGATTTTGACTTTTTGCGAGGTATGCGAAGGTGTAATGGGTTGTTTTTGGTGGAGTGAGGTGAGTAGGACACAAAAACTCGGTATTCCAACGTAAACTCGTCCCGCGAATAGTCGAACGGAACGATTTCTACACCCGTGTGATAATCCCGAATCACACAATCACGAGCAAATGCTCTGATACCAATTGTAGGTTCCCAGCCGGATCTACTCGGAAATATCTCGTTCTACGTAGGTGCGGAATCCCTACGTAAGATGATACGAGCGTAGAAGCGATACACGTTAAACACAAGCAAACACACGTTACAATACTCAAAAGACACGTTATATTGCAACTAATAACACGTGATATGTCAATCACCGATTACACGTACTGAATTGATGATTTACAAAAGAGCCGTAGCCAAGCTTATATGGTTGACGACAACTTCGCCTAACATGTTAGGCGAAGTTGATAACTTCGCCTGTTCCACAAGTTCGCTTATAAGAGGCGAACTTGTGAGACAAGTTAACAAAACATTAATACAAATCCAAATAACACGATTACAGACACTAGATACTGAACTACTGACATCATGTACCAACAGGTAGGCCATTCCTCGCCACAGCACATGCGGTAATTGATTGTGCTAAGGGGGTTTTGGGAATCAAGTGTGGAGACCGTGATAAACGGTTATTATTGTTTGAAAATTCTACTAACCCTCTTGTTGATAAGTGTGTATCCTTGGACAAGGATCGCATAAAAGAGGAATGTTTTGTGATTGACAGGATAGATAAGAAGGGATTTGAGAAACTACAGAGTGAGAAGGTGGAAGAGAAAGGTAACCGACCAAGGAAGAAGAAAGTGAGACGGCCACCCAAAAAAAATGATCGAGAATGGAGATTGAGGATGTTCGGGACAGATTCTGGCCTGTCGGAAAACTGGCAACAAATGATTGAAGAAAAGCATGCTTATAATGAGAAGGTTGCACGGGAGCGGGCCAGACGCCCACCTTGAATGGCATACAAGTTTCAAAAGGGTGGTAATTTTACATTTTGTATAGTTTTAGTTTTCATTTTGTTTTAGTTTTTATTTTACTAATTGTATTTCAAGCGTACCATCATAGCAAAAGCTAAGTGTGGGGATACCGCACCATCAGAAAACGAAGTTTCAGTTAAGCTATCCAGAGTGCTTTCATGTTCTTTTCGCTGTGGTTAATCCAGGTACGTGTAAATTTTGTTGTATTTGGAACTTTGTGGGTGTAGTTCACTATAAACCCTCACGAGACCCCACTCGTCCTCCCGGGCTACCGGGGGGTTTACAGGGCTTTTTGCATACGCTAAATGCAATCGTGATTCCTACGAAAGTGAGTTAGGTCTTTTAACGTTTTTAACTAATTTAACAGAATTTATTATGAAACAACTTAATTTGGCTCGGTAATTGTTTTAACAAATTTAACAAATATTCATTTTCATAACTCTTAAAAGACCTTTGTCTTACACTTATGAGAAGCTTGCTTCTACACGTCTCGAGATTTTGCAGGTTAGATTGTCAGTTTGGTAATTGGATGAGACGAGAGTATATGAGTGTTATGAAAGTTCACGAGCCGACTGGTCCTTCTCCAGTCACGTTGATATCAGGTGATTTCGGTTTCATAATTTCATTTTGTTTATTATTTTTAATCGTTAAAAGTGTAATTGTATATTTGTTAGTAGAACCACCTCACATAAGCCCCGAAATTTTAAAATTGCCTAATAATCAAAAAGTAAATTTCAACCCCGTCCCTCAAATGTTCATTAGTTGTTTTATCAATTTTAACTTTGAGGAAAATGTTAAGTGTTCTTACATTGAGGACAATGTAAACCTCAAGTGTAGGGATGGGGGAAATTTGAAAAATTTTAGCCCGATAGTACCTCAAACAGTGTTCAGAAACCAAAGTTGTTAACTGTTAATTATTGCCATAAATGCCAAGTTATAGGTTTCTGGTCATGGTTGGTTTGTCAGCTGATCCGATTTAATCTTATGTTTATAAAATATTGTATTAAAGTCTCTAAGACCGATTTATAATCCTATTCAGTGGATCAAACCATACTCAGTTTTTTGTCCGGCTCGGTGAACATACCCTTTTGACAATACTGCAAAATTTTGAACGCTTCGAGGTGGCGTATGGGAATAATTATTGATACGATTCTATCGTATGTTTGTAAAATATTGTATGGAAGTCTCCAACATCGAATTTTGGATCCGATTCAGTGGTTCGACCCATACTCAAGTTTTTCTCCGGCTCGGTGAACATACCCTTTTGGCAATACTGGCAAAATTTCGAACGGGCCCCAAGGTGGCATCAGGGCATAATTATTGATCCGATTCTATCGTATGTTTATAAAATATTGTATGGAAGTCTCTAAGACCGAATTTATGATCCGATTCAGTGGTTCGAACCATACTCAGTTTTTTCTCCGGCTCGGTGAACATACCCCTTTGGCAATACTGGCAAAATTTCGAACAGTCCTCTAGGTGGCGTCAGGGCATAATTATTGATCCGATTCTATCGTATGTTTATAAAATATTGTATGGAAGTCTCCAACACTGAATTTCTGATCCGATTCAGTGGTTCGAACCATACTCAGTTTTTTCTCCGGCTCGGTGAACATACCCCTTTGGCAATACTGGCAAAATTTCGAACGGGCCCCGGGGTGGCATCCGCGCTTAATTATTGTTCCGATTCTTTCCTATGTCGATAAATATGGTATGGAAGTCACCAAGACCGAATTTCTAATCTGATTTAGTGGTTCGACCCATACTCAGTTTTTTCTCCGGCACGGTGAACATACCACTTTGGCAATACAGGCAAAATTTCGAATGGTCCCCGAGTTGGTGTCAGGGCATATTTAATGATCCGATTCTTTAGTATGTGTATAAAATATTGTAAGGAAGTCTCCAAGACCGAATTTCTGATCCGATTAAAAGGTTCTGCCTATACTCAGTTTTTTCTCTGGATCGGTGAACATACCCCTTTAGCAATACTGGGAATATTTCGAACGGGCCCCAAGGTGGCGTCATGGCATAATTATTGATCCGATTATATCGTGTGTTTATAAAATATTTAAATGAAGTCTCCGAGACCGAAATTCTGATCCAATTCAGTGGTTTGACCGATACTCAGTTTTTTCCCTGGCTCGGTGAACATACCCCTTTGGAAATACTGGCAAAATTTCGAACGGGCCCCAAGGTGGCGTCAGGGCATAATTATTGATCCGATTCTATCTTATGTTTATAAAATATTGTATGGAAGTCTCTAAGACCGAATTTATGATCCGATTCAGTGGTTCGAACAATACTCAGTTTTTTCTCCGGCTCGGTGAACATACCCTTTTGACAATACTGCAAAATTATGAACGGCCCCGAGGTGGCGTCAGGGCATAATTATTGATACGATTCTATCGTATATTTGTAAAATATTGTATGGAAGTCTCCGACACCGAATTTCGGATCCGATTCAGTGGTTCGACCCATACTCAAGTTTTTCTCCGGCTCGATGAACATACCCCTTTGGCAATACTGGCAAAATTTCGAACGGTCCCCGAGTTGGCGTCAGGGGATATTTATTGATCCGATTCTTTCGTATGTGTATAAAATATTGTAAGGAAGTCTCCAAGACCGAATTTCTGATTCCGATTAAATGGTTCTACCTATACTCAGTTTTTTCTCTGGATCGGTGAACATACCCCTATAGCAATACTGGCAAAATTTTGAACGGTCGCCAAGGTGGCCTCATGGCATAAATATTGATCCGATTATATCGTATGTTTATAAAATATTTAAATGAAGTCTTCGAGACCGAAATTCTGATCCGATTCAGTGGTTTGACCCATACTCAGTTTTTTCTCCGGCTCGGTGAACATACCCCTTTGGCAATACTGGCAAAATTTCGAACACGCCCCGCGGTGGCATCAGGGCATAATTATTGATCCGATTCTATCTTATGTTTATAAAATATTGTATGGAAGTCTCTAAGACCGAATTTATGATCCGATTCAGTGGTTCGAACCATACTCAGTTTTTTCTCCGGCTCGGTAAACATACCCCTTTGACAATACTGCAAAGTTTTGAACGGCCCCGAGGTGGCGTCAGGGCATAATTATTGATACGATTCTATCGTTTGTTTGTAAAATATTGTATGGAAGTCTCCAACACCGAATTTCGGATCCGATTCGGTGGTTCGACCCGTACTCAAGTTTTTTTCCGGCTCGATGAACATACCCATTTGGCAGTACTGGCAAAATTTCGAAAGCGCTCCGAGGTGGCGTCAGGGCATAATTATTGATACGATTCTATCGTATGTTTATAAAATATTGTATGGAAGTCTCCAAGACCGAATTTATGATCCGATTCAGTGGTTCGAACCATACTCAGTTTTTTCTCCGGCTCGATGAACTTACCCCTTTGACAATACTGAAAAATTTTGAACGGCCCCGAGGTGGAGTCAGGGCATAATTATTGATACGATTCTATCGTAAGTTTGTAAAATATTGTATGGAAGTCTCCAACACCGAATTTCATATCCGATTCAGTGGTTCGACCCATACTGAAGTTTTCTCCGGCTCGGTGAATATACCCCTTTGGAAATATTGGCAAAATTTCGAACGGGCCCCAAGGTGGCGTCAGGGCATAATTATTGATCCGATTCTATCGTATGTATATAAAATATTGTATGGAAGTCTCCAAGACCGAATTTATGATCCGATTCAGTGGTTCGACAGATACTCAGTTTTTTCTCCGGCTCGGTGAACATACCCCTTTGGCTATACTTGCAAAATTTCGAACGGACCCCGAGGTGGCGTCAAGGCATAATTATTGATCAAATTCTATCGTATGTTTATAAAATATTGTATGGAAGTCTCCAAGACCGAATTTCTCATCTGATTCAGTGGTTCGACCCATACTAAGTTTTTTCTCCGGCTCGATGAACATACCCCTTTGGCAGTACTGGCAAAATTTCGAACGGGCCCCGAGGTCGCGTCAGGGCAGAATTATTGATCCGATTCTATCGTATGTTTATAAAATATTGTATGGAAGTCTGCAAGACTGAATTTCTGATCCGATTCAGTGGTTCGACCCATACTAAGTTTTTTCTCCGGCTCGGTGAACATACCCCTTTGACAATAATGCAAAATTTTGAACGGCCCGAGGTGGCGTTAGGGCATAATTATTGATACGATTCTATCGTATGTTTATAAAATATTGTATGGAAGTCTCCATGACCGAATTTATGATCCGATTCAGTGGTTCGACAGATACTCAGTTTTTTCTACGGCTCGGTGAACATACCCCTTTGGCAATACTTGCAAAATTTCGAACGGACCCCGAGGTCGCGTCAGGGCATAATTATTGATCCGATTCTATCGTATGTTTATAAAATATTGTATGGAAGTCTCCAAGACTGAATTTCTGATTCGATTCAGTGGTTCGACCCATACTTAGTTTTTTATCCGGCTCGGTGAACATACCTCTTTGGCATTACTGGCAAAATTTTGAACGGGCCGCGAGGTGGCGTCAGTGCATAGTTATTGATCTGATTCTTTCGTATGTCGATAAAATATTGTATGAAAGTCTCTAAGACCGTATTTCTTATCTGATTCAGTGGTTCGACACAAATTCAGTTTTTTCTCCGACTCGGTGAACATAACCCTTTGGCAATACTGGCAAAACTTTGAACGGGCCCCTAGGTGGCGTAATGGCATAATTATTGATTCGATTCTATCGTATGTTTATAAAATATTATATAGAAATCTCCAAGACCGATTTTATGATCCGATTCAGTGGTTCGACCCATACTCAGTTTTTTCTCTGGCTCGGTAAACATACCCCTTTGGCAATACTGGCAAAACTTAGAACGGGCCGTGGGGTTGCGTCCAGGCATAATTATTGATCACATTCTTCCGTATGTCAATAAAATATCGTTTGGAAGTCTCCAAGACCGAATTTCTGATCCGATTCAGTGGTTCAACCCATACTTAGCTTTTTCTCTGGCTCGGTGAACATACCTCTTTGGCAATACTGGTAAAATTTCGAACGAGCCATAAGGTGGCGTCATGGTATAATTATTGATCTTATTCTTTCGTATGTGTATATAATATTGTATGGAATTCTCCCAGACTGAATTTCTGATCCGATTCAGTGGTTCGACCCATACTCAGTTTTTTCTCCAGCTCGGTGACATACCCCTTTGGCAATACTGGTAAAATTTCGAACGGTCCCGAGTGGCGTTAGGGCATAATTATTGATCCGATTCTATCGTATGTTTATAAAAGATTGTATGGAAGTCCACAATACCGAACTTCTGATCCGATTCGGTGGTTCGACCCATACTCAGTTTTTTCTCCTGCTCAGTGAATATACCCCTTTGGCAATACAAGCAAAATTTCGAACGGGCCCCGAGGTGGCGTCAGGGAATAACTATTGATCCGATTCTATCCTCTGTTAATAAAATATTGTTTCGAAGTCTCCAAGACCGAATTTCTGATCCGATTCAGTGGTTCGAACCATACTCAATTTTTTCTCCGGCTCGGTGAACATACCCCTTTGGCAATACCGGCAAAATTTCGAACGGGCCGCGGGGTGGCGTCATGGCATAACTAATGATCCGATTCTTCCGTATGTCGATAAAATATTGTTTCGAAGTCTCCAAGACCGAATTTCTGATCCGATTCAGTAGTTCGAACCATACTCAGTTTTTTCTCCGGCTCGGTGAACATACACCTTTGGCAATACCGGAAAAATTTCGAACTTGCCGCGGGGTGGCGTCATGGCATAACTATTGATCTGATTCTTCCGTATGTCGATAAAATATTGTTTGGAAGTCTCCAAGACCAAATTTCTGATCCGATTAAGTGTTTCGACCCATACTCAGTTTTTTCTCCGGCTCGGTGAACATACCCCTTTGGCAATACTATTAAAATTTCGAAAGGGCACCGAGGTGGAGTCAGGGCATAATTATTAATCAGATTCTTTCGTTTGTGTATACCCCTTTGGCAATACTGGTAAAAATTCGAACGGGCCCCAAGGTGGCGTCAGGGCATAATTATTGATCCAATTCTGTCGTATGTTTATAAAATATTGTATGGAAGTCTCCAAGACCGAATTTATGATCCGATTCAGTGGTTCGAACCATACTCAGTTTTTTCTCCGGCTCGGTGAACATACCCCTTTGGCAATACTGGCAAAATTTCGAACGGGCCCCGAGGTCGCGTCAGGGCAGAATTATTGATCCGATTCTATCGTATGTTTATAAAATATTGTATGGAAGTCTGCAAGACTGAATTTCTGATCCGATTAAGTGGTTCGACCCATACTAAGTTTTTTCTCCGGCTCGGTGAACATACCCCTTTGACAATAATGCAAAATTTTGAACGGCCCGAGGTGGCGTTAGGGCATAATTATTGATACGATTCTATCGTATGTTTATAAAATATTGTATGGAAGTCTCCATGACCGAATTTATGATCCGATTCAGTGGTTCGACAGATACTCAGTTTTTTCTACGGCTCGGTGAACATACCCCTTTGGCAATACTTGCAAAATTTCAAACGGACCCCGAGGTCGCGTCAGGGCATAATTATTGATCCGATTCTATCGTATGTTTATAAAATATTGTATGGAAGTCTCTAAGACTGAATTTCTGATTCGATTCAGTGGTTCGACCCATACTTAGTTTTTTATCCGGCTCGGTGAACATACCTCTTTGGCATTACTGGCAAAATTTTGAACGGGCCGCGAGGTGGCGTCAGTGCATAGTTATTGATCTGATTCTTTCGTATGTCGATAAAATATTGTATGAAAGTCTCTAAGACCGTATTTCTTATCTGATTCAGTGGTTCGACACAAATTCAGTTTTTTCTCCGACTCGGTGAACATAACCCTTTGGCAATACTGGCAAAACTTTGAACGGGCCCCTAGGTGGCGTAATGGCATAATTATTGATTCGATTCTATCGTACGTTTATAAAATATTATATAGAAATCTCCAAGACCGATTTTATGATCCGATTCAGTGGTTCGACCCATACTCAGTTTTTTCTCTGGCTCGGTTAACATACCCCTTTGGCAATACAGGCAAAACTTAGAACGGGCCGTGGGGTTGCGTCCAGGCATAATTATTGATCCGATTCTTCCGTATGTCAATAAAATATCGTTTGGAAGTCTCCAAGACCGAATTTCTGATCCGATTCAGTGGTTCAACCCATACTTAGTTTTTTCTCTGGCTCGGTGAACATACCTCTTTGGCAATACTGGTAAAATTTCGAACGAGCCCTAAGGTGGCGTCATGGTATAATTATTGATCTTATTCTTTCGTATGTGTATATAATATTGTATGGAATTCTCCCAGACTGAATTTCTGATCCGATTCAGTGGTTCGACCCATACTCAGTTTTTTCTCCAGCTCGGTGACATACCCCTTTGGCAATACTGGTAAAATTTCGAACGGTCCCGAGTGGCGTTAGGGCATAATTATTGATCCGATTCTATCGTATGTTTATAAAAGATTGTATGGAAGTCCACAATACCGAACTTCTGATCCGATTCGGTGGTTCGACCCATACTCAGTTTTTTCTCCTGCTCAGTGAATATACCCCTTTGGCAATACAGGCAAAATTTCGAACGGGCCCCGAGGTGGCGTCAGGGAATAACTATTGATCCGATTCTATCCTCTGTTAATAAAATATTGTTTCGAAGTCTCCAAGGCCGAATTTCTGATCCGATTCAGTGGTTCGAACCATACTCAATTTTTTCTCCGGCTCGGTGAACATACCCCTTTGGCAATACCGGCAAAATTTCGAACGGGCCGCGGGGTGGCGTCATGGCATAACTAATGATCCGATTCTTCCGTATGTCGATAAAATATTGTTTCGAAGTCTCCAAGACCGAATTTCTGATCCGATTCAGTAGTTCGAACCATACTCAGTTTTTTCTCCGGCTCGGTGAACATACCCCTTTGGCAATACCGGAAAAATTTCGAACGTGCCGCGGGGTGGCGTCATGGCATAACTATTGATCTGATTCTTCCGTATGTCGATAAAATATTGTTTGGAAGTCTCCAAGACCAAATTTCTGATCCGATTCAGTGTTTCGACCCATACTCAGTTTTTTCTCCGGCTCGGTGAACATACCCCTTTGGCAATACTATTAAAATTTCGAAAGGGCATCGAGGTGGAGTCAGGGCATAATTATTAATCAGATTCTTTCGTTTGTGTATACCCCTTTGGCAATACTGGTAAAATTTCGAACGGGCCCCAAGGTGGCGTCAGGGCATAATTATTAATCCGATTCTATCGTATGTTTATAAAATAATGTATGGAAGTCTCCAAGACCGAATTTATGATCCGATTCAGTAGTTCGAACCATACTCAGTTTTTTCTCCAGCTCGGTGAACATACCCCTTTGGCAATACTAGCTAAATTTCGAATGGGCCTCGAGGTCGCGTCAGGGCAGAATTATTGATCCGATTCTATCGTATGTTTATAAAATATTGTATGGAAGTCTCAAGGACTGAATTTCTGATCCGATTAAGTGGTTCGACCCATACTAAGTTTTTTCTCCGGCTCGGTGAACATACCCCTTTGACAATACTGCAAAATTTTGAACGGCCCCGAGATGGCATCAGGGCATAATTATTGATACGATTCTATCGTATGTTTATAAAATATTGTATGGAAGTCTCCATGACCGAATTTATGATCCGATTCAGTGGTTCGACAGATACTCAGTTTTTCTCCGGCCCGGTGAACATACCCCTTTGGCAATACTGACAAAATATCGAATGGACCCCGAGGTGGCGTCAGGGCATAATTATTGATCCGATTCTATCGTATGTTTATAAAATATTGTATGGAAGTCTCCAAGACCAAATTTATGATCCGATTCAGTGGTTCGACCCATATTTAGTTTTGTATCCGGCTCGGTGAACATACCTCTTTGGCAATACTGGCAAAATTTTGAACGGGCCGCGAGGTGGCGTCAGTGCATAATTATTGATCTGATTCTTTCGTATGTCGATAAAATATTGTATGAAAGTCTCTAAGACCATATTTCTTATCTGATTCGGTGGTTCGACACATATTCAGTTTTTTCTCCGGCTCGGTGAACATAACCCTTTGGCAATACTAGCAAAATTTTGAACGGGCTCCGAGGTGGCGTAATGGCATAATTATTGATTCGATTCTATCGTTTGTTTATAAAATATTATATAGAAGTCTCCAAGACCGATTTTATGATCCGATTCAGTGGTTCGACCCATACTCAGTTTTTTCTCCGGCTCGGTAAACATACCCCTTTGGCAATACGGGCATAACTTCGAACGGGCCGTGGGGTTGCGTCACGGCTTAATTATTGATCCGATTCTTCCGTATGTCAATAAAATATCGTTTGGAAGTCTCCAAGACCGAATTTCTGATCCGATTCAGTGGTTCGAACCATACTCAGTTTTTTCTCTGGCTCGGTGAACATACCCCTTTGGCAATACTGGTAAAATTTCGAACGAGCCCTAAGGTGGCGTCATGGTATAATTATTGATCTTATTCTTTTGTAGGTGTATATAATATTGTATGGAATTCTCCCAGACTGAATTTCTGATCCGATTCAGTGAGCTCGGTGAACATACCCCTTTGGCAATACTGGTAAAATTTCGAACGGTTCCGAGGTGGCGTTAGGGCATAATTATTGATCCGATTCTATCGTATGTTTATAAAAGATTGTATGGAAGTCTCCAAGACTGAACTTCTGATCCGATTCGGTTGTTAGACCCATACCCAGTTTTTTCTCCTGCTCAGTGAATATACCCCTTTGGCAATACAGGCAAAATTTCGAACGGGCCCCGAGGTGGCGTCAGGGAATAACTATTGATCCGATTCTATCCTCTGTTTATAAAATATTGTTTTTAAGTCTCCGAGACCGAATTTCTGATCCGATTCAGTGGTTCGAACCATACTCAATTTTTTCTCCGGCTCGGTGAACATACCCCTTTGGCAATACCGGCAAAATTTCGAACGGGCCGCGCGGTGGCATCATGGCATAACTATTGATCCTATTCTTTCGTATGTCGATAAAATATTGTTTGGAAGTCTCCAATACCGAATTTCTGATCCGATTCAGTGTTTCGACCCATACTCAGTTTTTTCTCCTGCTCGGTGAACATACCCCTTTGGCAATACTGGTAAAATTTTGAACGGGCATCGAGGTGGCGTCAGGGCATAATTATTAATCAGATTCTTTCGTTTGTGTATACCCCATTGGCTATACTGGTAAAATTTCGAACGGTCCCCGAATTGGCGTCATGGCATATTTATTGATCCGATTCTTACGTATGTGTATAAAATATTGTATGGAAGACTCCAAGACCGAATTTCTGATCCGATTAAGTGGTTCTACCTATACTCAGTTTTTTTTCTGGCTCGGTGAACATACCCCTTTAGCAATACTAACAAAATTTCGAACGGACCCCAAGGTGGCGTCATGGCATAATTATTTATCTGATTATATCGCATGTTTTTAAAATATTTAATGGAAGTCTACAAGAGATTCAGTAGTTTGACCCATACTCAGTTTTTTCTCCGGCTAGGAGAACATACCCCTTTCTCAATAATGGAAAATTTTCGAACGGGCCCCAAGGTGGCGTCAGGGCATAATTATTGATCTGATTCCTTTGTATGGGTATAAAATATTTTATGGAAGTATCCAAGTCCGAATTTCTGATCCGATTCACTGATTCGACCCATACTCAGTCTTTACTCCAGCTCGGTGAACATACCCCTTTGGCAATATTAGCAAAATTTTGAACGGGCCCCGAGGTGGCGTCAGGGCATATTTATTGATACGATTGTATCGTATGTTTATAAAATAATGTATGGAAGTCTCGAAGACCGAATTTCTGATCCGATTCAGTGGTTCGACCCATACTATGTGTTTTCTGTGGCTCGGTGAACATACCACTTTGGCTATACTGGTAAAATTTCAAGCGGGCCCCCAGGTGGCGTTAGGGCATAATTATTGATACGATTCTATCGTATATTTATAAAATATTGTATGGAAGTATCCAAGTACGAATTTCGGACCCGATTCATTGGTTTGACCCATACTAAGTTTTTTCTCCGGCTCGGTGAACATGCCCTTTGGCAATGCTGGCAAAATTTCGAACGGGCCCCAAGGTGGCGTCGGGGCATAATTACTGATCTGATTATATCGTATGTTTATAAAATATTTTATGGAAGTCTCCAAGACCAAATTTCTGATCCAATTCTGTGGTTTGACCCAATCTCAGTTTTTTCTCCGGCTATGTGAACATACCCTTTTGGCAATAATGGAAAATTTTTGAACGAGCCCCGGGGTGGCGTCAGGGCATAATTATTGATCTGATTCCTTTGTATGGGTATAAAATATTTTATGGAAGTATCCAAGTCCGAATTTCTGATCCGATTCAGTGGTTCGACCCATACTCAGTCTTTTTTCCTGCTCGGTGAACATACCCCTTTGGCAATACTAGCAAAATTTCGAATGGAGACTTCCATCGTATGTTTATAAAATAATGTATGGAGTCTCGAAGACCGAATTTCTGATCCGATTCAGTGGTTCGACCCATACTATGTGTTTTCTGTGGCTCGGTGAACATACCATTTTGGCTATACTGGTAAAATTTCGAACGGGCCGCGGGGTGGCGCCATGGCATAACTATTGATCCGATTCTTTCGTATGTCAATAATATATTGTTTGGAAGTCTCCAAGATCGAATTTCTGATCCGATTCAGTGGTTCGACCCATACTCAGTTTTTTCTTCTGCTCGGTGAACATATCTCTTTGGAAATACTGGAAAAATTTCGAACGGGCCCCGAATTGGCGTCATGGCATATTTATTGATCTGATTCTTACGTATGTGTATAAAATATAGTATGGAAGACTCCAAGACCGAATTTATGGACCGATTCAGTGGTTCTACCTATACTCAGTTTTTTTCTGGCTCGGTTAACTTACCCCTTTAGCAATACTGACAAAATTTCGAACGGACCCACGGTGGCGTCATGGAATAATTATTGATCTGATTATATCGTATGTTTATAAAATATTGTATGGAAGTCTCCAAGACCAAATTTCTCATCCGATTCAGTGGTTTGACCCATACTCAGTTTTTTCTCCGGCTAGGTGAACATACCCTTTTGGCAATAATGGAAAATTTTCGAACGAGCCCCGGGGTGGCGTCAGGGCATAACTATTGATCCGATTCCTTTGTATGGGTATAAAATATTTTATGGAAGTATCCAAGTCCGAATTTCTGATCCGATTTAGTGGTTCGACCCATACTCAGTCTTTTCTCCAGCTCGATGAACATACCCCTTTGGCAATACTAGCAAAATTTCGAACGGGCCCCGAGGTGGCGTCAGGGCATATTTATTGATAAGATTCTATCGTATGTATATAAAATAATGAATGGAAGTCTCGAAGACCGAATTTCTGATCCGATTCAGTGGTTCGACCCATACTATGTGTTTTCGGTGGCTCGGTGAACATACCACTTTGGCTATATTGGTAAAATTTCGAACGGGCCGTGGGGTGGCGCCATGGCATAACTATTGATCCGATTCTTCCGTATGTCAATAAAATATTGTTTGGAAGTCTCCAAGATCGAATTTCTGATCCGATTCAATGGTTCGACCCATACTCAGTTTTTTCTCCTGCTCAGTGAACATACCACTTTGGCAATACTGGAAAAATTTCGAACAGGGCCCGGAGTTGGCGTCAGGGCATAATTATTGATCCGATTATATATTATGTTTATAAAATATTGTATAGAAGTCTCCAAAACCGAATTTATGGACCGATTCAGTTGTTCGACCGATACTCAGTTTTTTCTCTAGCTCGGTGAACATACCCCTTTAGCAATACTGACAAAATTTCGAACGGACCCAAGGTGGTGTCATGGCATAATTATTGATCAGATTATATCGTATGTTTATAAAATATTTAATGGAAGTCTCCAAGACCAAATTTCTGATCCGATTCAGTGGTTTGACCCATACTCAGTTTTTTCTCCGGCTAGGTGAACATACCATTTTCTCAATAATGGAAAATTTTCGAACGGGCCCCAGGGTGGCGTCAGGGCATAATTATTGATCCGATTCCATTGTATGGGTATAAAATATTTTATGGAAGTATCCAAGTCCGAATTTCTGATCTGATTCAATGATTCGACCCATACTCAGTCTTTTCTCCAGCTCGGTGAACATACCCCTTTGGCAATACTAGCAAAATTTTGAACGGGCCCCGAGGTGGCGTCAGGGCATTTTTATTGATACGATTGTATCGTATGTTTATAAAATAATGTATGGAAGTCTCGAAGACCGAATTTCTGATCCGATTCAGTGGTTCGACCCATACTATGTGTTTTCTGTGGGTCGGTGAACATACCACTTAGGCTATACTGGTAAAATTTCAAACGGGCCCCGAGGTGGCGTTAGGTCATAATTATTGATACGATTCTATCGTATGTTTATAAAATATTGTATGGAAGTATCCAAGAACGAATTTCTGACCCGATTCATTGGTTTGACCCATACTCAGTTTTTTCTCCGGCTAGGTGAACATACCCTTTTGACAATAATGGAAAATTTTCGAACGAGCCCCGGGGTGGCGTCAGGGTATAATTATTGATCCGATTCCTTTGTATGGGTATCAAATATTTTTTGGAAGTATCCAAGTCCGAATTTCTGATCCGATTCAGTTGTTCGACCCATACTCAGTCTTTTTTCCAGCTCGGTGAACATACCCCTTTGGCAATACTAGCAAAATTTCTAACGGGCCCCGAGGTGGCGTCAGGGCATATTTATTGATAAGATTCCATCGTATGTTTATAAAATAATGTATGGAAGTCTCGAAGACCGAATTTCTGATCCGATTCAGTAGTTCGACCCATACTATGTGTTTTCTGTGGCTCGGTGAACATACCATTTTGGCTATACTGGTAAAATTTCGAACGGGCCGCGGGGTGGCGCCATGGCATAACTATTGATCCGATTCTTCCGTATGTCAATAAAATATTGTTTGGAAGTCTCCAAGATCGAATTTCTGATCCGATTCAGTGGTTCGACCCATACTCAGTTTTTTCTCCTGCTCGGTGGACATATCCCTTCGGAAATACTGAAAAAATTTCGAACGGGCCCCGAATTGGCGTCATGGCATATTTATTGATCCGATTCTTACGTATGTGTGTAAAATATTGTATGGAAGACTCTAAGACCGAATTTCTGATCCGATTAAGTGGTTCTACCTATACTCAGTTTTTTTTCTGGCTCGGTGAACATACCCCTTTAGCAATACTGACAAAATTTCGAACGGACCCCAAGGTGCCGTCATGGCATAATTATTGATCTGATTATATGGTATGTTTATAAAATATTGTATGGAAGTCTCCAAGACCAAATTTCTGATCCGGTTCAGTGGTTTGACCCATACTCAGTTTTTTCTCCGGCTAGGTGAACATACCCTTTTGGCAATAATGGAAAATTTTCGAACGAGCCCCGGGGTGGCGTCAGGGCATCACTATTGATCCGATTCCTTTGTATGGGTATAAAATATTTTATGGAAGTATCCAATTCCGAATTTCTGATCCGATTCAGTGGTTCGACCCATACTCAGTCTTTTCTCCAGCTCGGTGAACATACCCCTTTGGCAAAACTAGCAAAATTTCGAACGGGACTCGAGGTGGCGTCAGGGCATATTTATTGATAAGATTCAATCATATGTTTATAAAATAATGTATGGAAGTCTCGAAGACCGAATTTCTGATCCGATTCAGTGGTTCGACCCATACTATTTGTTTTCGGTGGCTCGGTGAACATACCACTTTGGCTATACTGGTAAAATTTCGAACTGGCCGCGGGGTGGCGCCATGGCATAACTATTGATCCGATTCTTCCGTATGTCAATATAATATTGTTTGGAAGTCTCCAAGATCGAATTTCTGATCCGATTCAGTGGTTCGACCCATACTCAGTTTTTTCTCCTGCTCGGTGAACATACCCCTTTGGCAATACGGGAAAAATTTCGAACGGGCCCCGAGGTGGCGTTAGGGCATAATTATTGATCCGATTCTATTTTATGTTTATAAAATATTGTATAGAAGTCTCCAAGACCGAATTTATTGACCGATTCAGTGGTTCGACCGATACTCAGTTTTTCTCTGGCTCGGTGAACATACCCCTTAACAGTACTGACAAAATTTCGAACGGACCCAAGGTGGTGTCATGGCATAATTATTGATCCGATTCAGTGGTTCGACCCATACTATGTGTTTTCTGTGGGTCGGTGAACATACCACTTAGGCTATACTGGTAAAATTTCAAACGGGCCCCGAGGTGGCGTTAGGTCATAATTATTGATACGATTCTATCGTATGTTTATAAAATATTGTTTGGAAGTCTCCAAGATCGAATTTCTGATCCGATTCAATGGTTCGAACCATACTCATTTTTTTCTCCTGCTCGGTGAACATACCTCTTTGGCAATACTGGAAAAATTTCGAACGGGCCCCGATGTGGCGTCAGGGCATAATTATTGATCCAACTCTGTCTTATGTTTATAAAATAATGTATAGAAGGCTCCAAGACCGAATTTCTGATCCGATTCAGTGGTTCGACCCATACTATGTGTTTTCGGTGGCTCGGTGAACATACCACTTTGGCTATACTGGTAAAATTTCGAACGGGCCACGGGGTGGCGCCATGGCATAACTATTGATCCGATTCTTCCGTATGTCGATTAAATATTGTTTGGAAGTATCCAAGATCGAATTTCTGATCCGATTCAGTGGTTCGACTCATACTCAGTTTTTTCTACTGCTCGGTGAACATACCCCTTAGGCAATACTGGAAAAATTTCGAACGGGCCCCGAGGTGGCGTCTAGGCATAATTATTGATCTCATTATATCGTATGTTTATAAAATATTTAATGGAAGTCTCCAAGACCGAATTTCTGATCCGATTCAATGGTTTGACCCAGACTCAGTTTTTTCTCTTGCTAGGTGAACATACCCCTTTCGCAATAATGGAAAATTTTCAAACGGGCCCCGGGGTGGCGTCAGGGCATAATTATTGATCCGATTCCTTTGTATGGGTATAAAATATTTTATGGAAGTATCCAAGTCCGAATTTCTGATCCGATTCAGTGGTTCGACCCATACTCAGTCTTTTCTCCAGCTCGGTGAACATACCCCTTTGGCAATACTAGCAAAATTTCCAACGGGCCGCGGGGTGGCGTCAGGGCATATTTATTGATACGATTCTATCGTATGTTTATAAAATAATGTATCGAAGTCTCGAAGACCGAATTTCTGATCCGATTCAGGGGTTCGACCCATACTATATGTTTTCTATGGCTCGGTGAACATACCACTTTGGCTATACTGGTAAAATTTCGAACGGGCCGCGGGGTGGCGCCATGGCATAACTATTGATCCGATTATTCCGTATGTAGATAAAATATTGTTTGGAAGTCTCCAAGATCGAATTTCTGATCCGATTCAATGGTTCGAACCATACTCAGTTTTTTCTCCTGCTCGGTGAACATACCTCTTTGGCAATACTGGAAAAATTTCGAACGGGCCCCGAGGTGGCGTCAGGGCATAATTATTGATCCAACTCTGTCTTATGTTTATAAAATAATGTATAGAAGGCTCCAAGACCGAATTTATGGACCGATTCTGTGGTTCGACCGATACTCAGTTTTTTTTCCGGCTCGGTGAACATACCCCTTTGGCAATACTGGCAAAACTTCGAACGGGCCGCGGGGTGGCGTCATGGCATAACTATTGATCCGATTCTTCCGTATTTCGTTAAAATATTGTTTGGAAGTCTCCAAGATCGACCCATACTATGTGTTTTCTGTGGCTCGGTAAACATACCACTTTGGCTATACTGGTAAAATTTTGAACGGGGCGCGGGGTGGCGCCATGGCATAACTATTGATCCGATTATTCCGTATGTCGATAAAATATTGTTTGGAAGTCTCCAAGATCGAATTTCTGATCCGATTCAGTGGTTCGACCCATACTCAGTTTTTTCTCCTGCTCGGTGAACATACCCCTTTTGCAATACCGGAAAAATTTCGAACGGGCCCCGAGGTGACGTCAGGGCATAATTATTGATCCAACTCTGTCTTATGTTTATAAAATAACGTATAGAAGGCTCCAAGACCGAATTTATGGACCGATTCAGTGGTTCGACCGATACTCAGTTTTTTTCCGGCTCGGTGAACATACCCCTTTGGCAATACTGGCAAAACTTCGAACGGGCCGCGGGTTGGCGTCAGGGCATAACTATTGATCCGATTCTTCCGTATTTTGATAAAATATTGTTTGGAAGTCTCCAAGATCGACCCATACTATGTGTATCTGTGGCTCGGTGTACATACCACTTTTGCTATACTGGTAAAATATCGAACGGGGCGCGGGGTGGCGCCATGGCATAACTATTGATCCGATTATTCCGTATGTCGATAAAATATTGTTTGGAAGTCTCCAAGATCGAATTTCTGATCCGATTCAGTGGTTCGACCCATACTCAGTTTTTTCTCCTGCTCGGTGAACATACCCCTTTGGCAATACTGAAAAAATTTCGAACGGGCCCCGAAGTGGCGTCAGGGCATAATTATTGATCCAACTCTGTCTTATGTTTATAAAATAATGTATAGAAGGCTCCAAGACAGAATTTATGGACCGATTCAGTGGTTCGACCGATACTCAGTTTTTTTCCGGCTCGGTGAACATACCCATTTGGCAATACCGGCAAAACTTCGAACGTGCCGCGGGGTGGCGTCAGGGCATAACTATTGATCCGATTCTTCCGTATTTCGATAAAATATTGTTTGGAAGTCTCCATGTAACATCCTAAAATTTATAATGTTAAATAAAAGAAAGTTATGTTTAGTGATTTCACGTTTTAGTTATTTAATGTCGAGTAAGGAACGGGTCATGGGCTTAGATTACGTAAGATGGGTTAAATGAGAATGGGCTTTGGGTCCGTGGGCTTGAGAGATATAAATACCCATCCCAAGCCCAAGATATCATTTTATTTCCATCTTTCTCTTTTACACACTCAAAAACACACACATAACCGACCGAGATCCGAAGTCGAGACCCGAGATTTTGCTGGTAGATCTGAGTTGGAAAGGTAAGAACTAATCCCGCAAAGCTAATATTACTGAAAATGGTTAGGATTTGACGGGTTAATCGGACCCGAAACACAACTGCCCAAATCGGACCCCTAAAACGTCGATTTTAGGCCGATTTGATGGTTGGGATTTGTAGGCGCCGATCATACGATTCCGTGGGTACCAAAATCGAGTTATTTGGCTAAGAAACGAAGGAGTTATGGGCAAACAGATCTGCAGCGCGACAACTTCGCCTTCATCTGGGCAACTTCGCCTTCAAGCGATGAACTTCGCCTGCAAGCTAAGTTCGCCTGATGAACTTCGCCTGCAAGCCAAGTTCGCCTGATGATAAGTTCGCCTGAAGCCAAGTTCGCCTGATGGCAACTTCGCTGAAATGGTAACTTCGCCTAAGGTTTAACTTCGCCTAAAAGCCAAGTTCGCCTGAGGTTTAACTTCGCCTAAAAGCCAAGTTCGCCTGAGGTTTAACTTCGCCTAAAAGCCAAGTTCGCCTGAGGTTTAACTTCGCCTAAAAGCCAAGTTCGCCTGAGGTTTAACTTCGCCTAAAAGCCAAGTTCGCCTAAGGTTTAACTTCGCCTGAAGCCAAGTTCGCCTACGGTTTAACTTCGCCTAAAGTGAAGTTCGCTTAGAAAATAAATTAAAAACCTAATGGAAAATGTGTTAAGGCAGTTATCGAAAATAAAATTTTTCCAAGCTGACCTGGCAGCTTAACCCCAGCCAGGGGCTCTGCCCCTTGGACCCCGCTAGGGGCTGCCGCCCCTAGAACCCCGCTGCCAGGGGCGCTGCCCCCGGACCCCCGTTCGTTGTGGGTCATATATAGATAGAAATACAAAACGAGTAGTAGTAGTTAATTGATATGTGTAAATATTATACAGTTAGCCGGGCCCAGTTAAAGAAAGGAATTACGATCAACGGCGAGCGTAACAGGATCCAGGTGAGTTTCTAGCCCCATTCCTTGTTATGTTTTCGGGGCTGTGTGCATACTTGATGTGTTGTTAATACATTTATCCTAAGTGATAAGTGTATGCCATATGTGATATATGTGATATGTATGAATGATTGCTTGATGGTACGTGAACGATCTTCGGATATTGCACGTACTGTCAGGTTGTAACGTTATAAATATGGTAAGTATGTTATGTATGAATGATTGCTTGATGGTACGTGAACGATCTTCGGATATTGCACGTACTGTCAGGTTGTAACGTTATAAATATGGTAAGTATGATATGTATGAACGATTGCTTGATGGTACGTGAACGATCTTCGGATATTGCACGTACTGTCAGGTTGTAACGTTATAAATATGGCAAGTATGATATGTATGTTTATGTGTATGAACATAATAAAGTTAATAAAGGAAGGAAATGATGCTTGTATGGTTGTATGGTTACGAAAAGGGTACCGAGCCCTAATAATACTCGAGGTATGATGTATGGTTGTATGGTAACGAAGAGGGAATCGAACCCTACTAATATTCGAAAACAAGGGACCAGACCCTAATAATATCTGTAATGTTAGGGACCAGACCCTAATAATATCTGTGATGTTAGGGACCAGACCCTTATAATATCTGTGATGTTAGGGACCAGACCCTTATAATATCTGTGATGTTAGGGACCAGACCCTTATAATATCTGTGATGTTAGGGACCAGACCCTTATAATATCTGTGATGTTAGGGACCAGACCCTTATAATATCTGTGATGTTATAGGGCGAAAGGCTCTTTAAAACGTATGATTATGAATGTAAAGAAAGTATGTAAGTAAGAAAGAAAGTATGTAAGTAAGAATGAAGGCATGAGTACTTATGTGTGTATGAAAGAAAGTTATGAGGTTAAGTACGTATGTATGTAATAAGGTATTGTATGGTATTGTATGATTAACTAGAACTCACTCAGCGTAGCTGACTTTTAGTATGCACGCAGGTGAGTAGGTTGAGACAGCTGGCTTGAGTGGAGGACACATGGCAGAAGACTAAAGCCTGGCATCTGAAGATCTGATATGTTTTATAAGTTATGTTTTGATTTTGAAAGACAAGAGGAATGTTTTAAGACATGATTATGATTCGATATGTAATGTTTTATGAAAGTTTTATATTCCGCGTAAAGTTTTTAATTAACTCTGATATTTAGAACTGTGTTTATGAGTAAATCCAACACGAAAGTAGGGTTACCGGTAACGGGGCCTTACACTCCAAGATCGAATTTCTGATCTGATTAAGTGGTTCGACCCATACTCAGTTTTTTCAATGGCTCGGTGAACATACCCCTTTGGCAATACTGGTAAAATTTCGAACGGGCCTCGAGGTGGCGTCAGGGCATAATTATTGATCTTATTCTTTCGTATGTGTATTTAATATTGTATGTTACTCTCCAAGACTGAATTTCTGATCCGATTCAGTGGTTCGAACCATACTCAGTTTTTTCTCCGGCTCGGTGAACATACCTCTTTGTCAATACTGGCAAAATTTGGAACGTGCCCCGAGGTGGCGTCAAGGCATAATTATTGATCTGATTATATCGTATGTTTATATAATATTTAATGGAAGTCTCCAAGACTGAATTTCTGATCCGATTCAATGGTTTGACCCAGACTCAGTTTTTTCTGCGGCCAGGTGAACATACCCCTTTCGCAATAATGGAAAATTTTCAAACGGGCCCCTGGGTGGCGTAAGGGCATAATTATTGATCCGATTCCTATGTATGGGTATAAAATATTTTATGGAAGTATCCAAGTCCGAATTTCTGATCCGATTCCATGGTTCGACCCATACTCAGTCTTTTCTCCAGCTCGGTGAACATACCCCTTTGGCAATACTTGCAAAATTTCGAATGGGCCGCGGGGTGGCGTCAGGGCATATTTATTGATACGATTCTATCGTATGTTTATAAAATAATGTATGGAAGTCTCGAAGACCGAATTTCTGATCCGATTCAGTGGTTCGACCCATACTATGTGTTTTCTGTGGGTCGGTGAACATACCACTTTGGCTATACTGGTAAAGTTTCGAACGGGCCACGGGGTGGCGCCATGGCATAACTATTGATCCGATTCTTCCGTATGTCGATTAAATATTGTTTGGAAGTATCCAAGATCGAATTTCTGATCCGATTCAGTGGTTCGACTCATACTCAGTTTTTTCTACTGCTCGGTGAACATATCCCTTAGGCAATACTGGAAAAATTTCGAACGGGCCCCGAGGTGGCGTCAAGGCATAATTATTGATCTGATTATATCGTATGTTTATAAAATATTTAATGGAAGTCTCCAAGACCGAATTTCTGATCCGATTCAATGGTTTGACCCATACTCAGTTTTTTCTCCGGCTAGGTGAACATACCCGTTTCGCAATAATGGTAAAATTTCGAACGGCCCCCGGGGTGGTGTCAGGGCTTAATTATTGATCCGATTCCTTTGTACGGGTATAAAATATTTTATGGAAGTATCCAAGTCCGAATTTCTAATCCGATTCAGTGGTTTGACGCATACTCAGTCTTTTCTCCAGCTCGGTGAACATACCCCTATGGCAATACTAGCAAAATTTCGAACGGGCCCCGAGGTGGCGTCAGGGCATATTTATTGATACGATTCTATCTTAAGTTTATAAAATAATGTATGGAAGTCTCGAAGACCGAATTTTTGATCCGATTCAGTGGTTCGACCCATACTACGTGTTTTCTGTGGTTCGGTGAACATACCACTTTGGCTATAATGGTAAAATTTCGAACGGACCGCGGGGTGGCGCCATGGATAACTATTGATCCGATTCTTCCGTATGTCGTTAAAATATTGTTTGGAAGTCTCCAAGATCGAATTTCTGATCCGATTCAGTGGTTCGACCAATACTCAGTTTTTTCTCCTGCTCGGTGAACATACCCATTTGGCAATACTAGAAAAACTTTGAACGGGCACCGAGGTTGCGTCAGGGCATAATTATTGATCCTATTCTATCGTATGTTTATAAAATATTGTATAGAAGTCTCCAAGACCGAATTTATGGACCGATTCAGTGGTTCGACCGATACTCAGTTTTTTTTCCGGCTTGATGAACATACCCCTTTGGCAATACTGGAAAAACTTCGAACGGGCCGCGGGGTGGCGTCAGGGCATAACTATTGATCCGATTCTTCCGTATTTCGATAAAATATTGTTTGGAAGTCTCCAAGATCGAATTTCTGATCCGATTAAGTGGTTCCTTTGTATGGGTATAAAATTATTGATCCGATTCCTTTGTATGGGTATAAAATATTTTATGGAAGTATCCAAGTCTGAATTTCTGATCCGATTCAGTGGTTCGACCCATACTCAGTCTTTTCTCCAGCTCGGTGAACATACCCCTTTGGCAATACTAGCAAAATTTCGAACGGGCCCCGAGGTGGCGGCAGGGCATAATTATTGATCCGATTCTATCTTATGTTTATAAAATATTGAATAGAAGTCTCCAAGACCGAATTTATGGACCGATTCAGTGGTTCGACCGATACTCAGTTTTTTTTTTCCGGCTCGGTGAACATACCCCTTTGGCAATACTGGCAAAACTTCGAACGGGCCGCGGGGGTGGCGTCAGGGCATAACTATTGATCCGATTCTTTCGTATTTCGATAAAATATTGTTTGGAAGTCTCCAAGATCGAATTTCTGATCCGATTAAGTGGTTCCTTTGTATGGGTATAAAATTATTGATCCGATTCCTTTGTATGGGTATAAAATATTTATGGAAGTATTCAAGTCCGAATTTCTGATCCGATTCAGTGGTTCGACCCATACTCAGTCTTTTCTCCAGCTCGGTGAACATACCCCTTTGGCAATACTAGCAAAATTTCGAACGGGCCCCGAGTGGCGTCAAGGCATATTTATTGATACGATTCTATCGTATGTTTATAAAATAATGTCTGGAAGTCTCGAAGACCGAATTTCTGATCTGATTCCGTGGTTCAACCCATACTATGTGTTTTCTGTGGCTCGGTGAACATACCACTTTGGCTATACTGGAAAAATTTCGAACGGGCCGCGGGGTGGCGCCATGGCATAACTATTGATCCGATTCATCCGTATGTCGATAAAATATTGTTTCGAAGTCTCCAAAATCGAATTTCTGATCCGATTCAGTGGTTCGACCCATACTCAGTCTTTTCTCCAGCTCGGTGAACATACCCCTTTGGCAATACTAGCAAAATTTCGAACGGACCCCGAGGTGGCGTCAGGGCATATTTATTGATACGATTCTATCGTATGTTTATAAAATAATGTAAGGAAGTCTCGAAGACCGAATTTCTTATCCGATTCAGTGGTTCGACCCATAGTATGTGTTTTCTGTGGCTCGGTGAACATACCACTTTGGCTATACTGGTAAAATTTCGAACGGGCCGCGGGGTGGCGCCATGGCATAACTATTGATCCGATTCTTCCGTATGTCGATAAAATATTGTATGGGAGTCTCCAAGACTGAATTTCTGATTCGATTCAGTCGTTCGACCCATATTTAGTTTTTTCTCCGGCTCGGTGAACATACCCCTTTGAATATACTGGAAACACTTTCGAACGGCCCCCGAGGTGGCGTCATGACATAATTATTGATCCGATTCTATCGTATATTTATAAAATATTGTATGGAATTCTCCAAGACCTAATTTCTGATCTGATTCAGTGGTTCAACCCACACTCAGTTTTTCTCCGGCTCGGAGAACATATACAATTGGCAATACTAGAAAAATTTCGAACCGGCCCCGGGGTGTCGTCAGGGCATAATTATTGATCTGATTATTTTGTATGTGTATAAAATATTGTATGAAAGTTTCCAACACTGAATTTCTAATCCGATTCTGTGGTTCGACCCATACTCAGTTTTTTCTCCGGCTCGGTTAACATACCCCTTTGGCAATACTGGCAAAATTTCGAACGGGCCCCGAGTTGGCGTCAGGGCATATTTATTGATCCGATTCTTTCGTATGTTTATAAATTATTGTGTGGAAGTCTCCAAGACCGAATTTTTGATCCGATTAAGTGGTTCGACCCATAGTCAGTTTTTTCTCCGACTCGGTGAACATACCTTTTTGGCAATACTGGTTAAATTTCGAACGGGTCGCGGGGTGGCGTCAGGGCATACTTATTGATGTGATTCTTTCGTATGGGTATAAAATATTGTATGGAAGTCTCCAAGTCCGAATTTCAGATCCGATTCAGTGGTTCGACCCATACTCAGTTTTTTCTCCGGCTCGGTGCACATACCCCTTTAGCAATACTGACAAAATTTCGAACGGGCCCCGAGGCGGCGTCAGGGCATAGCTATTGATCCGATTCTTCCGTATTTCGATAAAATATTGTTTGGAAGTCTCCAAGATCGAATTTCTGATCCGATTAAGTGGTTCGACCCATACTCAGTTTTTTCAATGGCTCGGTGAACATAACCCTTTGGCAATACTGGTAAAATTTCGAACGGGCCTCGAGGTGGCGTCAGGGCATAATTATTGATCTTATTCTTTCGTATGTGTATTTAATATTGTATGTTACTCTCCAAGACTGAATTTCTGATCCGATTCAGTGGTTCGAACCGTACTCAGTTTTTTCTCCGGCTCGGTGAACATACCCCTTTGTCAATACTGGCAAAATTTGGAACGGGCCCTGAGGTGGCGTCAAGGCATAATTATTGATCTGATTATATCGTATGTTTATATAATATTTAATGGAAGTCTCCAAGACCGAATTTCTGATCTGATTCAATGGTTTGACCCAGACTCAGTTTTTTCTGCGGCTAGGTGAACATACCCCTTTCGCAATAATGGAAAATTTTCAAACGGGCCCCGGGGTGGCGTCAGGGCATAATTATTGATCCGATTCCTTTGTATGGGTATAAAATATTTTATGGAAGTATCCAAGTCCGAATTTCTGATCCGATTCAGTGGTTCGACCCATACTCAGTCTTTTCTCCAGCTCGTGAACATACCCCTTTGGCAATACTAGCAAAATTTCGAACGGGCCGCGGGGTGGCGTCAGGGCATATTTATTGATACGATTCTATCGTATGTTTATAAAATAATGTATGGAAGTCTCGAAGACCGAATTTCTGATCCGATTAAGTGGTTCGACCCATACTATGTGTTTTCTGTGGCTCGGTGAACATACCACTTTGGCTATACTGGTAAAATTTCGAACGGGCCACGGGGTGGCGCCATGGCATAACTATTGATCCGATTCTTCCGTATGTCGATTAAATATTGTTTGGAAGTATCCAAGATCAAATTTCTGATCCGATTCAGTGGTTCGACTCAAACTCAGTTTTTTCTACTGCTCGGTGAACATACCCCTTAGGCAATACTGGAAAAATTTCGAACGAGCCCCGAGGCGGCGTCACGGCATAATTATTGATCTGATTATATCGTATGTTTATAAAATATTTAATGGAAGTCTCCAAGACTGAATTTCTGATCCGATTCAATGGTTTGACCCATACTCAGTTTTTTCTCCGGCTAGGTGAACATACCCGTTTCGCAATAATGGTAAAATTTCGAACGGCCCCCGGGGTGGTGTCAGGGATTAATTATTGATCCGATTCCTTTGTACGGGTATAAAATATTTTATGGAAGTATCCAAGTCCGAATTTCTAATCCGATTCAGTGGTTCGACGCATACTCAGTCTTTTCTCCAGCTCGGTGAACATACCCCTATGGCAATACTAGCAAAATTTCGAACGGGCCCCGAGGTGGCGTCAGGGCATATTTATTGATACGATTCTATCTTAAGTTTATAAAATAATGTATGGAAGTCTCGAAGACCGAATTTTTGATCCGATTCAGTGGTTCGACCCATACTATGTGTTTTCTGTGGTTCGGTGAACATACCACTTTGGCTATACTGGTAAAATTTCGAACGGACCGCGGGGTGGCGCCATGGCATAACTATTGATCCGATTCTTCCGTATGTCGTTAAAATATTGTTTGGAAGTCTCCAAGATCGAATTTCTGATCCGATTCAGTGGTTCGACCAATACTCAGTTTTTTCTCCTGCTCGGTGAACATACCCATTTGGCAATACTAGAAAAACTTCGAACGGGCACCGAGGTTGCGTCATGGCATAATTATTGATCCGATTCTATCGTATGTTTATAAAATATTGTATAGAAGTCTCCAAGACCGAATTTTTGGTCCGATTCAGTGGTTCGACAGATACTTAGTTTTTTTTCCGACCCGGTGAACATACCTTTTTGGCAATACTGGTAAAATTTCGAACGGGCCTCGAGGTGGCGTCAGGGCATAATTATTGATCTTATTCTTTCGTATGTGTATTTAATATTGTATGTTATTCTCCAAGACTGAATTTCTGATCCGATTCAGTGGTTCGAACCATAATCAGTGTTTTCTCCGGCTCGGTGAACATACCCCTTTGACAATACTTGCAAAATTTCGAACGGGCCCCGGTGTGGCGTCAGGGCATAATTATTGGTCTGATAATATGGTATGTTTATAAATTATTGAATGGAAGTCTCCAAAACCGAATTTCTGATCCGATTAAGTGGTTCGACCCATACTCAGTTTTTTCTCCGGCTCGGTGACATACCCCATTGACAAAACTGGCAAAATTTTGAATGGGCACCGGGGTGGTGTCAGGGCATAATTATAGTGCCTATTCTATCGTATGTTTATAAAAATATTGCATAGAAGTCTCCAAGACCGAATTTTGATCCGATTCAGTGGTTCGAACAATACTCGGTTTTTTCTCCGGCTCGGTGAACATACCCCTTTGGCAATACTGGCAAAATTTCGAACGGGCCTCGAGGTGGCGCCAAGGCATATATATTGAGCCTATTCTATCGTATGTTTATAAAAATATTGTATAGAAGTCTCCAAGACCGAATTTATGGACCGATTCAGTGGTTCGACTGATACTCAGTTTTTTTTCCAGCTCGGTGAACATACCCCTTTGGCATTAATGGCAAAATTTCGAACCGGCCCCAAAGTGGCGTCAGGGCATAATTATTGATCCGATTCTATCGTATGTTTATAATATACTATATGGAGGTCTCCAAGACCGAATTTCTGATCCATATCAGTGGTTCGACCCATACTCAGTTTTTTCTCCGGCTCGGTGAACATAACCCTTTGGCAATACTGGAAAAATTTCGAACGGGCCCCAAGGTGGCGTCAAGGCATATATATTGATCCGATTCTATCGTAAGTTTATAAAATATTGTATGGAAGTCTCCAAGACCGAATTTCTGATCCGATTCAGTGGTTCGAACCATACTCGGTTTTTTCTCCGGCTCGGCGAACATACCCCTTTGGCAATACTGGTAAATGTTCGTACGGGCCCCGGGGTGGCGTTAGGCATACTTATTGATCCGATTCTTTCGTATGGGTATAAAATATTGTATGGAAGTCTCTAAGCCAAAATTTCTGATCCGATTCACTTGTTCAACCCATACTCAGTTTTTTCTCCAGCTTGGTAAACATACCCCTTTGGCAATACTGTCAAAATTTCGAACGGGCCCCGAGGTGGTGTCAGGGTATATTTATTGATCCGATTCTATCGTATGTTTATAAAATATTGTATGGAAGTATCCAAGACCGAATTTCTGGTCCGATTCAGTGGTTCGACCCCTACTAAGTTTTTTCTCCGGCTCGGTGAAAATACCCCTTTGGCAATGCTGGCAAAATTTCGAACGGGCCCCGAGGTGGCGTCAGGCATACTTATTGATCCGATTCTTTCGTATGGATATAAAATATTGTATGGAAGTCACCAAGACTGTATTTCTGATCCGATTCAGTGGTTCGACCCATATTTAGTTTTTTCAACGGCTCGGTGTACATACATCTTTGGCAATACGGGCAAAATTTCGAACGGGCCCCGAGGTGGCGTCAGGTCATAATTATTGATCCGATTCTATCGTATGTTTATAAAATATTGTATAGAAGTATCCAAGTCCGAATTTCTGATCCGATTCAGTGGTTCGACCGATACTCAGTTTTTTCTCCGGCTCGGTGAACATACCCTTTTGGCAATACTGGGAAACTTTCGAACAGGCCGTGGGGTGGCATTAGGGCATAATTATTGATCCGATTCTATCGTATGTTTATAAAATATTGTATGGAAGTCTCTACAACACCGAATTTATGATCTGATTCAGTGGTTCGACCCATACTCAGTTTTTTCTCCGACTCGGTGAACATACCCCTTTGGCAATACTAGCAAAATTTCGATCGGCCCCGGGGTGGCGTCAGGGCATAATTATAGATCCGATTCTTTCTTATGTCGATAAAATAGTGTATGAAAGTCTCCAAGACAGAATTTCTGATACGATTCAGTGGTTCGACCCATACTATGTTTTTTCTCCGGCTCGGTGAACATACCTCTTTGGCAATATTGGTAAAATTTCCAACAGGCCCCGAGGCGGCGTCAGGGCATAGCTATTGATCCGATTCTATCGTATGTATTTAAAATATTGTATGGATGTGTACAAGACCGAATTTCTAATTCGATTCAAAGGGTCGACCCATAATCAGTTTTTTTCCAGCTCGGTGAACATAAACCCTTTGGCAATACTGGAAAAATTTCGAACGAGCCCCGGGGTGGCGTCAGGGCTTAATTATTGATCCGATAATATCGTATGTTTATAAATTATTGTATGGAAGTCTCCAAGACCGAATTTCTGATCCGATTAAGTGGTTCGACCCATACTCAGTTTTTTCTCCGGCTCGGTGAACATACCCCTTTGACAATACTAGCAAAATTTCGAACGGGCCCTAGGGTGGCGTTAGGGCATAATTATAGATCCGATTCTATCGTATGTTTATAAAGTATTGTATGGAAGTCTCCAAGACCGGATTTCAGATCCGATTCAGTGGTTCGCCCGTACTATGTTTTTTATCCGGCTCGGTGAATATACCCCTTTGGCAATACTGACAAAATTTCGAACTCGCCCCGAGGAGGCGTCTAGGATAGCTAACGATCCGATTCTATCGTAAGTTTTTAAAATATTGTATGGATGTCTCCAAGTCCGAATTTCTGATCCGATTCAGTGGTATGACCCATACTTAGTTTTTTATCCAGCTCGGTGAACATACCCCTTTGGCATTACAGGCAAAATTTCGAACGGGCCCCGGGGTGGAGTCAAGGCATAATTTTTGATCTGATAATATCGTATGTTTATAAAATAATGTATGGAAGTCTCCAAAACCGAATTTCTGATACGATTCAGTGGTTCGAACCATACTCAAGTTTTTCTCCGGCTCGGTGAACATACCCCTTTTGCAATACTGGTAAAATTTCGAACGGGCCGCGGGGGTGGCGTCAGGAAATAATTATTGATCCGATTCTATCGTATGTCGATAAAATAATGTATGGAAGTCACCAATACCGTATTTCTGATCCGATTCAGTGGTTCGACCCATATTCAGTTTTTTCAACGGCTCGGTGAACATACTTCTTTGGCAATACCAAAAAAATTTCGAACGGGCCTCGAGGTGGCGTCAGGTCATAATTATTGATCTGATTCTATCGTATGTTTATAAAATATTGTATAGAAGTATCCAAGTTCGAATTTCTGATCCGATTCATATGTTCGACCCATACTCAGTTTTTTATACCGGCTCGGTGAACATACCCTTTTGGCAATACTGGGAACCTTTCGAACAAGCCGTGGGGTGGCATTAGGGCATAATTATTGATCCGATTCTATCGTATGTTTATAAAATATTGTATGGAAGTCTCCAAGAACGAATTTATGATCCGATTCAGTGGTTCGACCTATACTCAGTTTTTTCTCCGACTCGGTGAACATACCCCTTTGGCAATACTAGCAAAATTTCAATCATGCCCCGGGGTGGCGTCAGGGCATAATTATAGATCCGATTCTTTCTTATGTCGATAAAATAGTGTATGAAAGTCTCCAAGAGAGAATTTATGATCCGATTCAGTGGTTCGACCCATACTCAATTTTTTCTCCGGCTCGGTGAACATACCCCTTTGGCAATACTGGTAAAATTTTGAACGGGCCCCGAGGTGGCGTCAGGGCATAAATATTGATCCGATTCTATCGTATGTTTATAAAATATTGTATGGAAGTCTCCAAGACCGAATTTCTGATCCGATTCAGTGGTTCGACCCATACTCAGTTTTTTCTCCAGCTTGGTGAACATACTCCGTTGGCAATACTGGCAAAATTTCTAAGGGGCCCCGAGGTGGCGTCAAGGCATAATTATTGATCCGATAATATCGTATGTTAATAAAATATTGTATAGAAGTCTCAAAGACCGAATTTCTGATCCAATTTAGTGGTTCGACCCATACTCAGTTTTCTCTCCGGCTCGGTGAACATAACCCGTTGACAATACTGGCAAAATTTCGAACAGGCCCCGAGGTGGCGTCTGGGCATAACTATTGATCCGATTCTATCGTATGTTTATAAAATATTGTATGGAAGTCTCCAAGACCGAATTTCTGATACGATTCAGTGGTTCGACCCATACTATGTTTTTCCTCCGGCTCGGTGAACATACCCCTTTGGCAATACTGACAAAATTTCGAACGGGCCCCGAGGCGGCGTCAGGGCATAATTATAGAGCCTATTCTATCGTATGTTTATAAAAATATTGTATGGAAGTCTATAAGACCGAATTTATGATCCGATTCAGCGGTTCGACCCATACTCATTCTCCGGCTCGGTGAACATACCCCTTTTGCAATATTGAAAAAATTTTGAACCGGCCCCGAGGTGACGTCAGGACATAATTAGTTATCCGATTCTATCGTATGTTTATAAATATTGTATGGAAATCTCCAAAACCTAATTTCTGATCAGATTCAGTGGTTCCATCCATACTCTGTTTTTTCTCCGACTCGGTGAACATATCCCTTTGGCAATACTGGCAAAATTTATAACGGGTCCCGGTGTTAGGGCATAATTATTGATCCGATTCTATCGTATGTTTATAAAATATTGTATGGAAGTCTCCAAGACCGAATTTCTGATCCGATTCAGTGGTTCGACCAATACTCAGTTTTTTCTCCGGCTCGATGAACATACCCCTTGGGCAATACTGGCAAAATTTCTAACCGGCCGCGGGGTGGTGTCAGAGCATAATTATTAATCCGAATCTTTCGTATGTGTATAAAATATTGTATGGAAGTCTCAAAGACCAAATTTTTGATTCGATTAAGTGGTTCGACCCATAGTCAGTTTTTTCTTCGGCTCGGTGAAAATACCTCTTTGGCAATAATGGCAAAATTTCGAACGGGCCCCGAAGTGGCGTCTGGCATATTTATTGATCCGATTCTTTCGTATGGGTATAAAATATTGTATGGAAGTATCCAAGTCCGAATTTTTGATCCGATTCAGTGGTTCGACCCATACTCAGTTTTTTCTACAGCTCGGTGAAGATACCCCTTTGGCAATATGATGACCGTCGTTTGAGTCAATCAAAAACCTGATTATTCTAAATAGTTAGAGCAAGTAGGGTATCGTATCACAAGGAGTATGTGGTTAATGTAATTCATGTACAGACTTAATATTATGAAGTGAATGGTTTTAGTGCTGATCACACAAGCAATTAAAGTGAGTTTATAGAACTAAGCAACGAACGAACAAGCGAGTTGTAAACAATTAACAAAGCAAATCACACCCGGGAATTCAAGTAAGCAACCAAACAGTATATCATGCAACCTAACAGATTGATTATCAACGATTAACTGAAAACTGGTCAACCAGACAAAACCTTAGACGTCAACAATTACTTCACACACGGCACTGGTTATTAAACAGTCCTTGCCAATGTGACTCAGTTAAGGGTAATTGTACGTTTTATCGTATTCAATCTAACCAAACAGTTATATGACTAATTATCTAGCAACTGGTAACAGATCGTTCAGACCAACGTAAACCTAAACCGACCGAACACACAGAAATACTAAATATCAATAATCATATATCAATCATCAATAATAAAACATAAGTATTCTTAATCACATGAGAAAAACTGTAAATGGTTACAAACTATACATCCCGGGTGCGATTCTAGGAGATTAGCCGAGCCTAGACATCATCAAATCTTCGATACGGATGATAGGGATCATGCGGGAGGTCTTGACATGAGCTAGGATAATGGAAATCGCCTATAGGACTGCTGGAAATCGCCTTTGGTTCGTAAAAACGGAGTTAGGGTTGTTTAGCATGAAAAATATGCTTAAAACCTAATTTTCCCGTCTTTTGTGTCCATCGCGTATCGCGATGGCTATAGGACCATCCCATCGCATACCGCGACATAAGAAAAACTCATTTCAGATTCCTCTCGTCGAGAAACCCAAAATTCATATATTATGGCTCCTGTAACTCATTTTCTAGCTCAGGATATGCTCGTTTTACTTCAAGGTCGCATTTTGTCAACCCATCTTGTTCAGTTTTAGCATCGGCTTATGATCACTCATCTATACTGTTCCCGAATCCTTGAAACACTTCCCAAGACATCAAATAATGCTTCGGTCTTCCCGAGATATCATTCCATGCTCGTACAGGTCTCCAACTTAGAATCTTTAACGATCAATTACCTGAAATACAAAAGCACGTATGAAGTACCAAAGTTCTAACAATATATTCAATAAAACTACTTAATTAAAACGATAATATATATATAAAAAATACCCGACCATCATATCCCCACACTTATCTTTCGCTTGCCCTCAAGCAAACTCTAAAGCAAACATCAACCTCCATCATAGGTATGTAGATTATCGCCATTAATACTAGTAAGGTTTAAGGTCATACCCAGTTTCCCTGACTGACACTGTTTTTAGATTTGACATCTCACAAATACGGTTAAATACTATAATAAAAACAATAGTGTCGGTCCCTTTGATTTCAGATGGATCTTGATCAATCAAGTCATAACTCACACAGATTAATCGTGTTGACAAGAGAGTTAATGACGGGTTGCTATATTTAGAAAGATATCTGTTTGTTAAAGGCGGAATCAATAACAAACATACGGTTGCAATGAATAATCAAAGATAGAGAGGCACACTCAGGATTCACTCAAAAGATTTCCATTTATATCATATTAAAATCATACAAACGGATAATCGGTTTAGGGTATTCTAGGAATCCTAAGACAGCCGTCACACAATATTCTCTCAATTAATGAGTCAGTCTTATCCGTATTGTGCTCTGTCTCTCTCTTTTGTTTTTTTTTTGGCGGCGTGCCCTAAATATTCTATTTATAGGCCTGCCAACCTAGTACAGCTGTCATTCCTTCTAGAAACCCTATCCGATAATACATATTAAAAAATAAACTAAGTGTAAAACAAGTCTTCCGGGTAGGCTTTTCATTAATCTTCAGTCTCCGAGTAAGCAGTGTACTCGGCCTTCCTTCAGACTTGGTAAACATAGAAGTGTACTCGGGATCAGTTTCCTGGTAGACTTTACTTAAAGAATATTTTACCAAGTAAAATATTCACCGAGTAGACTTCAGTCTTCTTGAATTTATCAGACTTTGCCTGACAACTCCTTACGAGCAAGCCTGTTCTTCTATGATCCTGTTTGGCTCTTTGTCATTGAATAACTTATTGGAAAAGTGTACTCGGGAATCACTGTACCTTGCTTGAGCTGAACCTTACTCGATATAACTTAGAAATATTCCCTTACCTCATCAAGTATACTCGGACCATACTTATTGATAAATACCTTGCCCGGTCTTCCAATTACTTGGCTTCTTGGACTTGGTTAACCAAACCTTACTCGGAAGAGTAAAAGACTTGGTTTTGAAGAACAAACCTGCTTGACAAAGTGAACCTTGCTCGGAGATACCAAATCAGTGATCCTTACTCGGGAATGCACTGATTAGCATACCTTGCCCGGATATCCACTTAAGAAGACTATTTGAAGTAAACCTTGCCCGGGAGGCAAAATCTCATACTCGGCTAAGTAAAAGCTTGCTCGGAACCCAAGGTGTGCTCGGATTCAATACTTAGAAGTTTCTGAGGAGGTTGAGAAGATTCCAATCTTCCATATTCTTCGTTTAGGTCAAATCTCCTCATTTGGGTCAAACTTTTGACCCAACAATCTCCCCCTAGATTGGAACACCTCAGCTGACCCAAAACACTCTATGGTTACTTACACTTAGCAAAAATACACATCAAATTAAAAGTCAAATTTCATAATCAAATTACATAAACAAAATTACATATTCAAAAGTGTCCGAAGACATTACAAAGCAAAGCCTAAGATAAAAATTCTTCAGTTTAGCCAAAGATGCTTATTTAGGCATGGAAGTCCAACTTTTCTTGTTCTCTCAAGAATCTTAGCAATTCTGATTGCTTATCACTTGTAGGCCTTTGCCTTTCCTTACAATCAGAGAGATACAATGCCGCAATCACAGTTAATTGCCATAGATTGAATTTTCTGAAGTCATTTTTAGAGAAGATCTTCACAATCTCTCCATTTTCCATCATAACATTCAGATGTTCAGTCCTGGAATCATAGAATATTCCACTTGGCATAACATTGTGGTTGACTGAAGGGTTTTTGGATTTTACAGCACCCTTGACAACGGGTTTATCCACCTTCAAGTGCATCTTCTTTGGTTTTTCCTGAGCAGTCACAGACATCTTTCTTTTCTTTGTATTGTTCTGCTTTGAGAGCAAGGATGTTGTCTGTTTGCAGAATTTCTCCACTTTGGTCCCTTTCATTGTCATCCTTGATAGATCAACCATCTCTTTGTTCATGCCAAATAGAGATTGAGCGGCTCCCTTCTTCATGTTCAGCTGTTGTCCTTTTATATTCTTGAAGTTGCTCAAAATCTCTTTTCTTGTCATTATTTTTACTGAATCAAAAGGAATTCCATTCTTAACCAAAAATTTTGGTTTACCACCATATTTGCTTAAGAATTTTTGAATTTCCACTTCTTGTTCCAAGTCATCTTTCAATTTCAAGCCTTTTAGTTCATTGTCTTGAGTATTCTTTTCTATACTCAAAGCCTTTGAAATCTTATCAATGACAGTGTCTAGTTTCTCCTTTATCTCTTTCTCAGGTTCTTTTTGCTTATTTAGTTTGAGCAGAGAGACTACCACACCATTTGGAATTTCTTGATCATTCAAGCATTTTTCAATCAGTTCTTGAGGCACATCCTTCTGATTAACATTCTTCACTTCATCTTTTAGCCTTTTCTGATTAACCTTCTTCACTTCATCTTTTAGCCTTTTATCATCTTCAAACATTTTCAACAAGCTTTCTTGTTCTTCAAAGTCTTTATCAGACATCATTTGACTCAGAAATTCTCTGTCATGAATTTCTGTCATCCTTTGTACATAGACTCTTTTGGCTTCTGATTCAGATTCATTCATTTCTGAGTCCATTGTATTTTCCTTCTGAGAATTTAAAGTCTGAACTTTATCATTCTCTTGAGCAATTTCTTTCCCTTTCAATTTCTTTCTTTCCTCAAGATCTTTCTTTTCATCTTCTGGAACATTGTCAGCTTCATCATCTGAGCTGTTCTTTTCATAAATTGAGAGAAGCTTCAGCGAATTCTCCCCCTGATTCAGTACTTTCTCCCCCTGTTTTGGGGCAGCTGAGATCTTCTCAACCTCAGTAATTAGGGTTTGAACTCGTTACAATGCTTTCTTCAGTTCTTCAGAAAGATGATGTTTGTAGGAATTGTAATTACTTGGAGTTGGATCCATTCTTGATTTTCTGTTATATCAATGAACACACAATTATCAATTAGATTCAAAAAAAAATATTAAAGTATAAATAATATGTCAATTCAAACCGTTGTCTTGAATGATATAGAAATCTGCACAAAAACACAAATGTGAGTTACTCTTGAAATGTGAAGATTCAAAATTTTAATAGCATATGCAGGTCTTCATTTAATGAGAGTTAAGTCAAACGTAAGGTACATATCTGTAGCTTTATCAGAAAAGAGTTATGAATAAAGGTCTGCATATTTTGCTTTTCTTCAGCATGTCAGATAAAGTGAGAGATTTTAAAAGTGTTTTGTCTTTTATCTCATAAATTTCTTATCTATTTCAAGAATGGTTTGCTTTGTGATACCAGATTTGCAGTGGAAAGAGAGAGAGGAAATAATGTTTTAAGAAATTTTTGCCTTACTCCCTCTTTTATATCTTTTGAAATTTGGTTTAAATGCTTTTTGTCATTTTGTGAAATATTAGCTGTCAACCAGTAACATTATCCACTTGATGTATTAAAAACATTTAATTTCATTTAAGTCCATAATACCTTACTTGAAAGATTTATATATATCCAAAGTTTACTTGGTATACTTCCATATACAAACCTTACTCGGTCAAACTTTGCTCGGAATAATTTTCATTTTGGAATATACAAAGTTTTCCCGAATACGCCTATTTACAACCCTTGCTCGATTAAGTAAATTAATTTAAAGTTAAGACATAATGAAGAAAGCTTACCCGAAATACTTGATTTCTTGAGAAATAAATCACAAGGCAAATAATCAAGTATAATCATCAAATAAACATTCTTACTAAGAATCAATTAAGATCCCCACATAGATTTCTCAATTTCAAATTAAAACTTATCTAGCATGAACCCTAAAAAGAATCATAATCAATTTTATCATATTAACTTACATATTCAATCAAGTAACACATTCATTCAAGTATGCTTGAAAACATAGTGTGCTCGAGCAACCTTTTGATGTAAAGTATGCTCGAACAACAATCTTATTCAAAGTATACCCGAATAACTTTCATATTGTACAAAGTGTGCTCGGAAAGAAATTCTAGCAGACAGTGTACTCGGAAAGTTAAGTTTTGAAATTACCAAGTATATTGAAGGAACACAAGTGTGCCCGAAATATAAAGTATGCTCGGAAAACAAGGTTTGCCCGAAAACACTTGTAATTTCAAAGAAATCATACACATACATATTACAGAGCATGCTCGGAATGAAATTTAAACACATAAACATTTAAGTGTGCTAT